>NC_045552.1:55281065-55441065 GCF_009769535.1 Thamnophis elegans
CATTCTATTATTCTTTTTTTTAAAGGTTTTTCTATTTTAAAACAAGCAGAAACATACATATAACATAAAAATATCAATTACATATCTATTTAGCATGTCGTTTAGTCACAAACATTTGTGCATCACCGCTTTCAGTTATATATAAAATCAGTTTTCAACTGAATATACATTAATACATTGACTATTATTGGAAATCAGAGCCGAGGTGGCGCAGTGGTTAAACGCAGCACTGCAGGCTACTTCAGATGACTGCAGTTCGGCTGTTCAAATCTCACCGGCTCAGGGTTGACTCAGCCTTCCATCCTTCCGAGGTGGGTAAAATGAGGAGCCGGATTGTTGTTGGGGGCAATATGCTGACTCTGTAGACCGCTTAGAGAGGGCTGAAAGCCCTATGAAGCGGTATATAAGTCTAACTGCTATTGCTATTGCTATTGCTAAATCATATATTCAGTTTATTCTTATAATTTCCTCCTTTTAAACATGTACTCTAAAGATTAAACACATATGTATGCTAACTATCTGTTACATCATTGTAAATCTATTTAATAATAACGTACCTTTATGGTGTCATCTATAGGTATTCTGGTATTTCTTGCAGTATATAAAAAAAAAGGTTCACCAACATTTTATATTTGTGTATCATTACTTTCAATTATATGTAAAATCATAAAATATCTATCAAATGTATACGAATGCATCCTTATTGTCGTATCTCATATATTCAAACTACAATTATTATTTCTTCATTTTAAACAAAATATTCTAAATATTCAATTCATATATATATATATATATACCAATATTCCATTACTTTGTTATAAATCTACAGAATCATTCTATTATTCTTGTATTGATAACATTCTCTAGTATCTTTCATTTCCATGTTCCCCCAAATTCTTAATGACAGGGTTCCCATCGACATTGCTGATGCTCTCAAAGCTCCAACCCTGGAACATGTCCTTGTTAAAGATGCTGCAGAGAGCATCTTCCATTGACCTGATTGGTGGAGGCTGTTAAACCTGCTGCTGGTTTATTTCCTATTTATTGAGTCAACTACAATGGATAACTGTTGTGGCCCAGCAGGTGCCGTTGGAGCTGCCACCAGACTCCGACAGCGAGGGGCCCTCTGAGTCGGCTCTGGAGGAGGTGGAGGACCCTGGACAGGGTTCCGACTCCGAGCAGGGGCGCAGAGAGGCTGGATGGCCACCAGGAGGCACCTGACCCTTGGACCAGTGGGGAGGAGACAAGGGAGAGTGAGCCGGAAGCCAGTAGTGAGTTGTTCCTGGATGCACACCATCGAAGAACTACTAGGCGTCAGGAACAATTACGCAATTACAGGAGGTGATTGTACTCAGCTGGTGGTCATTAGGCTCCTCTCCAGACTATAAAAAGCTACTTGTGCACACGGCCCTCTTTGCAGAAGTCAACGCAGGATTGAATGTCGGAGGACAGTACTGTGAGCTTGGCAGGCTGGATTGCTGCCAAGTCTTATCTGTGTTTATTGCTGCGTGAGTTTGTCTGAGTTGCTGCTAAGGTCCTTATCTGTTTGTTATGCTTGGCTTTCAGCCACCGAGGTGTTTGGTGTCTTGCTATTAAAGGACATTCCAGTTAAGCTTATCTCGGCATTCATTACTGGATGGAGGAGGGGGTCAGAACAGATAGCATTTGCCCAACACACCTTGGTTTACAAACTACAGGTGTGGCTCGGCTCCCCGCCAAACCAGCCAATGATGGCTTAGTTAGTGCCATGCAGGAACTGACCTATTGTGGCTGATGCCGCAAGCTATGATTGAGGAAACCACGGCCAGGGTGCCCTGCCTGCCAGCTTGCCTCACAGAGCCCTTCATTATGACATGTCACAATAGCTTCAAGGCTGACCAACTCCGGGGAATTTGCCAGCCATGGCCAAAACAGCTGGGTATGTTCATCATTATCAAGCATGGAGGTAAGGAAAGGTGGACCGAGAAGGAAGGTGGAGTGGACAGGCAGGGGTGGGGGGCTTGGGCCCCTTGGTCAAACTAGAGGGGAAGCTGGGGCAGGGTCCCTTGGGATTCCTTCGGGCCAGGAGCAGGCCCCTCTCCTCCCAGAAACTGGACAGGCAGGGATCGTCATGGAAGATGCAACCACACTTTTAAAAATGTGGTTTATTAGGCACACACAATCCTCACTAATCCAGAATTAAGAGGTTTGTTACTCCAAAGTACCTGGGTACTTGAGAGACCGCCTGCTGCCAATTACCTCCAATAGACCGATTAGATCCCACAGATTAGGCCTCCTCCGAATTCCATCTGCCGGCCAGTGTCGACTGGCAACTACCCGGAGGAGAGCCTTCTCTGTGGCTGCTCCGACCCTCTGGAACGAACTCCCCGTGGAGATTCGAACCCTCACCACCCTCCAGGCCTTCCGCAAAGCCCTTAAAACCTGGCTGTTCCGACAGGCCTGGGGCTAAAGAGCTGTTGCCCCCGTCTCGAATGGTATGACTGCTGTGTGTTTTTAAATTATGTATTGCTATGTTTCGTCTTTTTATTTCCTGCCTGTACCCCCCCTTCCCTGATTTGAATTGTGAGCCGCCCTGAGTCCCCTTGGGGAAAAGGGCGGCATATAAATGAAATCAAATCAAATCAAAGACTGGAGGAAATAAAAGCTAATTGTATGGACAAATAAACTTTGGGGTTCAAGTCAGTCCAAGCAACCCTGATTGAAGGCTCTCCCATCTTGGATGCATCCAGCCCCCCGGCCCTGATGCCAATACCAGAAGGGTCAGACCATGAGGAAGCCTGTGCCAGGGACGCACGAGATCCAGGGACCAAATGGATCCAGGCTGCTGCTTCGATGGGCAGCTTTGGAGTCCCTCTGAAGGGTTGAGTTAGAAGGGCACAGCCGGAAGAGAGAGGTGCCCTTTCCCCCCCTCCAGCCTTTCTCTTCCTGGTGAGGGAGGAGGGTCAGGGGGTCAGCCAGGCCCAGAGCTGTTGATATTCCCCAGGAGAGGACAGCAGAACCCTCCCTTCTGCAGTGGGAAAGCATGGCATCGCTCAGGGGTGACCACGGCTCCTCTCCTTTCAGACAACCGGCAATTCCTGGCCAACATCAATTGCTCCGTTCTGCTTCTAACCCATTACCTGCGGGATAAGGTGGGCTTGCACAGGACAGGTGAGAAGGACCTGGGCTCCCCAGGGCTGAGGGAGGGGAAATGCCCCCATCATTGGGAGACTGGTAAGGAAGGGGGTCAGGAGGGAGCGTGGCTGGTGGTCAGGCTTGGTAGGCTACTGGACCGGAACGTGACTCGGCCACATGCAGTTCAAACAACCCTTGAAGGAATCTCATGTATGGGGATCGTCTCGGGGCATCGACTCATCTCCTGGGAGGACAATGGTCTCCACCACCGATTGGGAAGACACGGATTATGGAAGGAAGGCCCGTAGCTTTTGGATAAGAGTGGTGGGCCAAGAAGAAGACGGCTTCAGACATCCAGCCTGCTCTGCCCCGGGGAACCTCATGGTATTGGACCTGGGTACTTGAGAGACCGCCTTCTGCCGATTACCTCCCACAGACCCATTCGATCCCACAGATTAGGCCTCCTCCATATTCCATCTGCCAGCCAATGTCGGCTGGCGACTACTCGGAGGAGGGCCTTCTCTGTGGCTGCCCCGGCCCTTTGGAACGAGCTCCCCGTGGAGATTCGGACCCTCTCCACCCTTCGGGCCTTCCGGACGGCCGTGAAGACCTGGCTGTCCCAGCAAGCCTGGGGTTGAGTTCCCCCCCCCCTACTCGAAATTGCTGTGTCTGTTGTGCTTTTAAACTGTTCGTACTGTCTGGTTGTCTTTGTCTCACTTTTTGTAATTTCCCCTCCCTTGGTTTTGTTCAGCCGCCCTGAGTCCCTTCGGGGAATAGGGCGGCCTACAAATTGAATAAACTCCAAACTCTTCTGCCTCTGGAAGGTGGGAGCCCTTCTTCTGTTCTACAGGAATGTCTCATCCTCCGTTGGGGGTGCCCAGCAGGCCAAGGGCTACCCAACTCTCATCCGTTCTGACCTAGGCTTCCCCAAACCACAAAACAGACTCCATGTCCTGACAAAAAAAAACCCCTTTTTTTAATTAAGTTACTGTGAATTCCTCCCATTCACATCCAGCAAAGTCTTTCAAGGGAGGATTTACAGTCACAGGCCTTATCTGGCTTGGAGAGCTGCCAGGTGGACATGGCTTTTTGGGCCTGCTAGAACAATCGCGTTGAGGTGGGGATTCTGGTCAGATAAAAATCTGAGCCCCATAGCCCGGTGGGGCCTCCACACACACAACCTCCTTCATTTGCTCGCGCAATTTGGGCAGCTAATGTTAAAAACAATGGAAGAAGAATGCATCAGTCATGAGAATAATAGAGACCCATAGAACGCCTGTAGCACAATCATCCACAGGTGAGAATTCATTGAGGTTTCTGGCCTGGTACTTCAGGCGCATCAATGTACTCCTGAATCCAACACGGGAATCGACCCGTAAACTAAGGTGTTGTAGAAAATGACAGGACACACAAGCCAGATCTTCAGAGAAGGAAAGTTTATTTGCGCAGGTTTAGAAGAAATGGCCTGAACATTGAGTGAAATTCAGGAACTTCCTTATATAGTTTATCGCTTTCAGCTAAAGCCATCTGTTAGTTTTGGAAACACCCCTCAAGATTTGTCCTTGAGTTACAGAAAGTATGTCTACAGGATGTCACAATACATGGGTCAGCTAACGGACATGCATAGCTCGTATTTTGAGGAACTAACAATATGTGTCTACCAAACAGATTAACAGCCAAGCCAGCAGATGGGCTAAAATAGATGTTTTACTTCAGCATATTTCATGTGCAGACTTCCTTCTAACCCGTGTCTAACCACACCATGTCCTAAAAGCAAGCCTTGCAATTTCTATGTGAACAGTTAAAGCTTAATATCATGAAACGATGATGCCCCGGGCCGAGGTGGCGCAGTGGTTAGGGTGCAGTACTGCAGGCCACTTCAGCTGACTGTTAGCTGCAGCGGTTCAGCGGTTCAAATCTCACCGGCTCAAGGTTGACTCAGCCTTCCATCCTTCCGAGGTGGGTGAAATGAGGACCCAGACTGTGGGGAGCGATATGCCGACTCTGTAAACCGCTTAGAGAGGGCTGAAAGCCCTATGAAGCGGTATATAAGTCTAACTGCTACTGCTACTACTAAACCCTAGTTTGGTTCAGGCTTGAGGCCTACTTTGGTTCAGTCTGCCACCTTAAAGGGGCTGCGTGGCTTCCTCCTGCCGGGCAAAATGACCGTGAGGATGAGGCGTACGGCCCTTCTCCCGCGAAGTGGAAGCCCGGAAGGATCTGAGGGAGAATGAAGGAGGGGCAAAGTCATTCCTTCTTTGGATGTGTGTGTGTGAAAGAGAGAAATCCTGCTTCCCGACTTCTGCAGTTTCTTCGCAGAATCCATCGACCTCTGTGAGGAGAATGGGACCCTGAAGCTGATTTTCCTGGTCAAATTCCCGGAAGACAACGCCAGCAAGTTCCTCACTGCGCGGGGCACCTATTACGTTTGCAAAGTGGAGCGTGGTGCTGCAGGTGGGTTGGGTGCCAGGGGCAGCCCACGCCAGGGTCCCCATCCTGCTTTTGCTCCAAACGTTTTGGAAAGTGGGTGGGTGCCCAGTTTCTTCTTGAGATGATCTCCTCCGCTGTTGCCTTGACTTGAGTAACTACCTGGGTGGAAGCTTCCAACCGCTGCCTATCTCAGTCTGCAGTGGAGACCTATCCTTCCCTCCCTCGTTAGTAAACCATGAATGCTTTAGGACACAGTTTTTGGGGGGGGCATTTGGACTGTGTCCGATTGCACTTCTAAGTGTCGGGCATTTATATCCGGCCATTATGCCCTGCATCTTTGCAGGCCAAAGCACTCACCGCTCACCTCCCAAAGCTTTGCCAGGATCGCAGGAACTGAGGTGGGCTTCTCTCCTCCTTCGCCGCAGGGACCAAAAATGAACACAGCTATCGGGCCTTCCAGCCTCTCGTCAAGTCTCCTCCGCAGGATTTGCTGGGTAGGGAACCTTGGTACAGGCTGGCTCTCCTTCCGAAGAGACCCCTTTGGGAGCAGGTGGGAGGGTGGGCAGAACTGGGCAGAGGTGCCAAGCAAGGAAGAAGGGGGGAGGGTCTCACCAACATGAGCCTGACAGACCTCCCCCCCAAAAAATGAAGGGGAGGCGGTGCTGCTACGCCTGACATTGGCACCCAATGAAGGAGTGGCAACGTGGGTGGTTTGGGGTTGGCAGAAGGGGGAATGAGGTGGCAGGACGTTGGGTAACAGCTCTGGATCCAGGGGGCACCTGTGAAGTTAGAGAGAGGGGGGGAGGGAGGGAGGGAGAGAGAGAGAGAGGGAGGGAGGGAAGGAGGGAGGGAGGGAGAGAGAGAGATCTATGTCCTCCACCTCTTCTTCCTTCTCTCGCTCTGGTGGGCTCATTGAGGCAGGGCTGGAGAGAGGAAGAGGGAGGGGGAGGAAGGGAGGGTGAGAGAGAGGGAGGGAGGGAGAGAAAGGGAGGGAGGGAGGGAGAGAGAGAGAGAGAGAGAGATCTATGTCCTCCACCTCTTCTTCCTTCTCTCGCTCTGGTGGGCTCATTGAGGCAGGGCTGGAGAGAGGAAGAGGGAGGGGGAGGAAGGGAGGGTGAGAGAGAGGGAGGGAGGGAGAGAAAGGGAGGGAGGGAGGGAGAGAGAGAGAGAGAGAGAGATCTATGTCCTCCACCTCTTCTTCCTTCTCTCGCTCTGGTGGGATCATTGAGGCAGGGCTGGAGAAAGGGAGGGAAGGAGAGAGGGAGGGAGGGAGGGAGGGAGAGACAGAGAGAGAGAGATCTATGTCCTCCTCCTCTTCTTCCTTCTCTCGCTCTGGTGGGATCATTGAGGCAGGGCTGGAGAGAGGGAGGAAGGGAGGGAGAGGGAGGGAGGGAGAAGGAGAGAGACAGAGAGAGAGAGAGAGATCTATGTCCTCCTCCTCTTCTTCCTTCTCTCGCTCTGGTGGGCTCATGGAGGCAGGGCTGCAGGTAAAAGAGAGATAGGGAGAGGGAGGGAGGGAGGGAGGGAGGGAGAGAGAGAGAGAGAGAGAGAGAGAGAGAGAGACCTTGGATTGGGGTTAGGGGGTAAGTGGGAGCCATGACATCCCTCTTGGCCTCCTTCCTCTCCTCCCAGCCCCGCTGAATTACGGAGGGAAGTAATTAAAAATTGGTATATATATGAAGTGACTATTTAGAATATTTTGTTGAAAAATGAAGGAATAACATTTTTGTTTGGATGTATGATGTACAAGGACAATAATGAACATAAGCATACTCGATAGTTGATTGGTGGGATTATACATAATTGAAAACAGCGATATACAAATATAAATGGTTGGCAAATATTTTTTTACATCGTAAAAATATTCAGAATGGGATTATATTTTATTTATTTTATTTATTTATTTATTTTATTAAATCGATTTATAGGCCGCCCAATCCCGGAGGATAAAGGTATATTGTTATTAAACAGACCATCAAGAATGTAAGGGAATTAGGCTTATTGAAAAAGAAAAAGAAAATATTAATCGTAATGGAATATACGTTGTACCATGAAAGGGAGGTATCTAGTTATTTTTAGATGAGAAATCTGTGATTGTAAATGTAACTGAGAATATGGATGCAAAAACACTTGTAACCAAATAACAGGCTGTATGTAATGGATGAGAATTTTTTATGTTTTTTTTTTTATGTTTAAAAATAAAAAAATAATGCAAAAGAAGGCATTATGGCAGGCAGTTACTACTCATTGCCTCCCCTGGCAATGCCGGCAGAATCACGGAGCCTCTCCTGCCCTTAGATTCCCTTCGCAACCAGTGTGAGTATCTTGAAAAAAGCCGCGTGAAGATGCTCAAGAACCAAGATGGGAAGAAGCCCCCAACCATGGAAGCCCTCCTGTCCTACATGGCCAATCAGGTGGTGGTAAGGCTCCCCTCTTGTCCTCAGCCAGACCCCCCCCTCCCTCCCACGCCCCCCCCCCCTTAGCGCGATGGGTCCAGGAGTCAGCCTCCTCCTGCTCTGCCCAACATTGGACAAGCGCTGGTCTGAAATGGGGTAGGGTCTCCTGGGCGGTGGGGACAGCTCCGGGGACTGCCCGCATCCCCCACCCCCACGCTCCCCCCTCCTCCTGACTGGAAGCCCCAGTGATCTGTGCTGCCTCCCCCTCCTCCAGGCAAAAACCTCTGGGAAGTCCGGAGGGAGCATGGCCAGCGGGCTGGACGATGAAGGCTTGCCACGCAAAACAGTCGCCGCTACCAAGGCCAGGCTGGAGGCTATTCGGAAGGAGAAGCACCGCTGACCCTGGAAAGAGACCCCCGGGGAAGCTCCAACTGCTGCTCTTCCCCTCCCCACTCCCCACGGGGGGGGGGGGAGACTTGGCACCCCAAATAAATGTGCCTCTGGCCCTGAGTCCCCCCCACCCCCTTTGCCATCTTCCCTGGGAAGCCGATGCCCCCACGGATGGAGCCAGCTGAACATCGCTTCCAACTGCATTGTCTGCCCGGTCCGTTTCCCATTCGGGACGAGGGATGATGATGATGATGATGATGATGATGGTGGTGGTGGTGGTGGTGTCCTTTCCAGGCTGATGTCACCAGGGAGGCTCCTGATTGGAGGCTGCGAAGAGAAGCTGCAGCAGGGACGGGATTTGCCAGCCGCGGCTCCAGAAACAGCGCGGGGGGGGGGTGAGGGTGCGTGGGAGGGGAGGGCAAGGTGGACATTATGCGGGCGGCTGGCTCCTTGCCTTGAGGGGTTGCCCCAGCTGCTTTGGCACAGCTGCAGAGGGCCAAGGGGAAACGCCTCCTGGAACGACCCCAACCTCCACAGGAGCTGGGAACGATGAGCTCTGTAGTAGCCCCGCGGAACTTGGCAAAGCCAGAGCCCCCCCTCCCCCGAGGGCCAAGGGGAAAAGCCTCCTGGAACGGCCCCAGCCTCCACAGGAGCTGGGAACGATGAGCTCTGTGGTAGCCCCGCGGAACTTGGCAAAGCCAGAGCCCTCCCCCCCCCCCGCCTCGAGAGGCGTTTTTCTCCCGCCTGCCCGATCCCAGGCCTGGGAGTCAATGGCTAGGAAAAATAGAGGGTGGGGGGGGAGAGGGCAGCCCAGAGGACAGGGAGGACCTTTGGGGGGGTACATTAAAAAAAATATCTAAATGGAACATTGCAAACACCGGAGCTCCCTTTGAGGGGTCTCAAGACGGCGCTCCAGCGCTTGGGGTGATCCTGGGGAGGCAGATCCGGCGCTCATTCCAAGGAGACCCAGGGGCAGAGAAACGCTTAGGGCCCCCTGCTCTAGTGAGGAAGCTCTCTTCTTCCTTGTGTTGCACACATCTTGCACAGCCACAAAAGCTGCTAAGGAACTGCGAGTGTGTGTGTGTGTTTTTCAAAAGAGGCTTGCATTGGGGTGCCCTGCTTTGCACCAGAAGCAATGGCACAGGCTAACCACTAGCTGGGCTGGGCACTAGCAGAGATGCCGGGTGAGCCTCGATTCCTCGGTGCAACCCGGCCCAGGCTCACGCAGAGAAGTGGGCGATTCCCCACCAAGGAATGGGGCGCTTCGGATAAATCCTGAAGGGACATTTAGAGCCGCTGCCCAGCCTGAAGTCCAGCAATGGAGGCTTGGCCTGCCAGGCGGAGGTTGCCTTGGCCCACCAGCGGAGCATTGCCAACTGTGCCATCCACAAGGAAGCGGACGTTCCACGGCCGGCTGAAGCGGCCGCAGGGTTTCCTGGGTCGTTGTACGGGGCTTCAGTCGAGCCTTTCTTCCTTCATCCAGGAGCGACCTCACCGGGCGAAAACAGGACGCGGCTCCTTTAAGAGCTGTCAAGGGACACCACGCTGGATCCGTGGCCACGCCCCTTTGCTCTCACGGGGCGGGCCCGGGCGCTTGATGGGCAGGGGATTTTCCACTCGGTCCCACGTGGCCACGCCCCCCCGCCAGCCGCCGGTCACGCCCCCCGCCCGCGATTGGCCGCCCCGCCGGCCGCCCCCGCCCCCGCTGCGGTGTATGAACGGGGCCCGGCGGTGGTCACGCCCCCTCGCGCCCCGACTTCGGCTGGGCTGCCCGCGCTTCCAGCCTCCCCTCGGTGGCAGCGGCGGCAAGTCCGGCGGCGGCGGGAGCGCCGGCCGGTGGACCGTCGAAAATGATCCTCTGCCCCCCGAGCGCGGAGCCCCCCCGCGGAAAGCCCTGCCAGAGGCTGCAGGTAAGGGAGCCGGAGCCCCAGCGGAGCCCCCCGGGCGCCCCCTGCACCGGAGCCCCCGAGCGGTGCCCCCTCCTCCTCCCCTCCCGCCCCCCGGAGACTCCTCCGCGGTAGCCCTGCAGCGCCCGGAAGCCTCCGGCCGGGTCCGGGCAGAAGCGATCGGTGCCCGCATCACCCTCCCTCCATCTCTCCCTGCGGCAACGCTCGCCCCGGTCCCGCCTCGTCCTGCCCGGGCGGCGTAGGCGGGGATGCCGGGGATGCCAGCCCGAACCGCCGCTGGACTGACCTGCCCCCCCACCTCCCAGCGCTGCCAATCAAACTTGTTTTTCTCCTTCTCCGCTTGCGGTTCGGCGGCCGTGCCGCCAGGGGGCGCTGCGGCTCGCCGGCTGCAGCATCTGGGCCCGGCCGGGAGAGACAATGGACCGGGACCGCGAGTGGGGTTGGGGGCGGGGGGGGGAACGGGGACGAAGCGGTCCAGCTGTTGCCGCCACCGCCGCCGCTGCTCCGTGGGCAGGGGGCGTGTTCCTCCAGTTGTCCCTCTCCGGCTCGACGGGCGGAGGGTCGCTGCTTCCTGTTTTGGGGAGGGGGCGAGGGGCCTGGCTGTCCCTGGCAGCTTCGGCCAAAAGCTGCCCCTATCTGCCCCCCCTCCCGGGCCTGGTCCCGCTTGGCCTCTGCCTCCCGGGCCCCCTGTCTTTGTTTGGCTCGTCCTGCCTTTGTCTGCTTGCCGTGCAGCGTCTGGGCGAGGGGGGCTGTTGGGGAATGCGGCTCTCGGGGGGTCAGCCCGTCCCCCCCTCCATCCGCCCCCCTGGGCACCGAACAGTGCCAGTCGCAGAGGTGGGTAGGAAGGAGAGCAGGGCCTGCCCTCCCTTAGCCCCCTCTGGGTGCCCATCTTGCAAGGAGGAGAGAGGAGATTTCCTCAAGGGGGGGGGCAGGGGGCTTGTAAATGGTGAAGCCCCCCCACCCCCCATTCCTTGTCTCTTCAGACTGGCACTGCCATGATGCCTCTGCTTTTGCTTGGGGAGGGGGCCTGGAAATGGGGCTTCCCCCTGCCTCCCCCCTCCTCCTCTGTTCACAGAGATGCCCAGGCCTGAGGCCTGCCAGGACCCTTGGCAGGTGGGGGTGGGTGGGAGCTCCTCAGTTATGGGGAGGGGGGCTTCTTGGGGTTCCCCCTCCCCTTTTCCAAGGCTGCTTTAATTCCAGCTCTGGGGTCTTCCTGGAAAGGCAGCTTGCTTGGCCTGTGCCAGGCAGGGAAGAATCCCCCCACCATCTCCCCCTCCCCACAGCCGGTTGGGCCCTGGGATGGTCCCTGCATCTTTGGGCCCTCCCGGATGGATCCTGGAGGCTCTTGAGGGGGCC
This sequence comes from Thamnophis elegans, assembly GCF_009769535.1. Classification (NCBI taxonomy): domain Eukaryota; kingdom Metazoa; phylum Chordata; class Lepidosauria; order Squamata; family Natricidae; genus Thamnophis; species Thamnophis elegans. The sequence goes on from NC_045552.1 coordinate 55,292,659, forward strand.
AGATTTGGGGGTTAGGCTGGGCACACGGAGGCGGATTGCTGCTCCCCCATAGGGGCTGTTTCCTTGGGCTGGGGGCTCTTGTGCCTGGCCCCTGCTAGAAAGGTGGGAGGGGCGGAGCCTAGAGGCCCCTTGCTTTCTTTGAGCTGCTCCCTCCTTCCAGGGGCCCCTTTGGCTCCCAGGAGCCCCCTTGGCTCCCTGGTGGGGGAAGAGGCTGGCCAAGGGAGAGAGAGAGAGAGGGGTCCTCCCCAACTGTCTCTGTGGGAAGGGGATTCAGCCGCAGATTTGGGAAAGGGCGACAGTGAAGGCCAGCCACATTTGCTCTGGATCCGCCTTGAGGGTGGGCTTGAAAGAAAAGTCCCTCTTTTGGGGGGTTCTTTTGCAGAGAGAGATTCACCTCTGCTGACAGAGGCTCACCTGAGATTCTGAAACTCAGGTGGGGGGGGCTGCATGTCTCCCACCAAAGCAGGCCTCCGAACTTAGTGCAACGCCTGATGTGTCCTGGCTGCAGGCCCTTCTTTCCCTTGGCTCCAGATGGGACTCCCCCCCCCCCACAAAATCCCCCTCCTGATATCCTGGCCAAAAATATACCTGGAGCAGAAAGGCCCCTCCCTGGTCTGCCCAGCCAGGTGTTTCTTCCGTGCCCTTAGGTGGCCTCGGGTGCTTTTGGTACTCCAGGAGGGGAGGGGGACTGTGAATGGCTCTGCTTCTAGCCCTCCCCCGCTGCATGGCCCCCTCCCCCACTGGTTGCACCAGGCCCAGTTTGCCCCACGGTCTCTGCTTTCCCGCCCTTCCCCGTCCAGCTGAGCAAGATGAGCGCCAACGAGAAGAAGGAGAGGCCGCCGCAGCTGCTCTTCGTGAAGGCCTTGGCCAGCAGAGGCCTGATCGAGGCCATCGCCCAGCAGATGGGCTACCACCCGCACTACCTGGACAGCTTCCTCCGCCTGCAACATTACCTGCTCCACATGGACGGGCCGCTGCCCTTCGACTGCCGCCACTTCATCGCCATCATGGTGAGAGGGCGAGGAGGGGGTCCCCATCCCGGCCAGCGGCTGCTTTTGGCACTGCCGGAGCCTTCTCGGCTTACGGGGTGGCGAGGAGGAAGGTTGCCTGCTTGCCATTCCATCTGCTTGCTTCACTGTCCACCCCCTTCTTGACCCTCCCCTTGCCACTCAAAACGGAGCAAGGGCTGTGTGGGAGCTGCGGCTGCTTTGGGAAATGGTGTCCTCCATCCTTCTCAAGGGGAGAGACCGGACCTTGGCTCCTGCGGGAGCCTGGAAGAGAACCTGCAGAGTCTCCTCTCTCCCCTCCAACCCAAAAAAACCAGAACGGGTGGGGTCTGATGGAGACTATGCCAGGCAGGGATGGGGAGGAGAAGGACTGATTCTCTGGGTTGGGGGCGCTGGGTGGGCTTCTGACTCTTGCGGAGGAAGGCCTCTGACTTGGGGGGGGTGGTGTTCTTCCCTACTGATCTGAGCGCCCTGCGTGTCTCTTGCAGGCGGCCGCCCGGCATCGGTGTCACTACCTGGTGAACCTCCATGTGCTGCAGTTCCTGCGGGTGGGCGGAGACCCCCTGTGGCTGAGGGGGCTGGACTGCATCCCCCCCAAACTCCGCCGGCTAAGTGAGATCAACAAGGTCTTGGCCCACCGCCCCTGGCTGGTCTGCAAGGATCACATCGAGGTAGCCGGCAGGATTTGAGGAGGGGGCCACACTTGGGGCCCTGGGAAGGGGAGGGGGCAGCATTTCTACCCCGTGGCAGTTTGGATGCTGCCCCACCCCCCATAAGTGTAGCTTATGGGTGGGAGGAGCACAGGGGGCACCCCTCTCCCACCCCATCGGTGACCCTCCCACGCCTCAAATCCTTCCATCCCAAATGGCTCCCTTGGGGATCGGCACACGCTTTCTCGATGCCTGAGCTGGTTCCCCCCACCCCTCAAAAAAAAGTAAGGAGGGGGGAATGCAATAAGGGGGTTTAGTGTTTCTGCCTGCTTGCTTACCTTCTACCGGAAGCCCCCAGGGTAGGGCTCCCCCCACAGGAGCTCCTGGCATCCGTGGCCCATTGGGAAGTGCATTTGGGGGTCTTCCTTGGGTCGGTGGGGTTGGGTGGGTAACAGGCTGAAGTTTCATCCCAGCCAGATTCTGGAAGCTGGCATTTCTTCCTGGCTTCTGATTGGTTGGTTCCCCCCTAGAAAGAGCCTTTCCGGCAGCTGGTGCTCCTGCTTGGGGGGTTGCCTCTGGGGGCCACTTGTGCCTTGGAGCAAGCATGGTGGGGAGCGAGTGGCTTTGGGGGGAGTCACAGCTTGCTTCTTTTTGCCCCTCCCCTCCAGAAGCTGCTGAAGATCAGCGAGCAGAGCTGGTCGCTGGCAGAGCTGGTCCACGCCGTTGTGCTCCTCGCCCACTACCATGCCCTGGCCAGCTTTGCTTTTGGCTGCGGCTGCGAACAGGACCTCGGCCCAGAGGGACGGGGCTCCCTGAAGCTGGGACTACCGGGCAGCGTCTGCTTTTGTGACGTGGGGAACGGCTGCAGCCAGGAGATGCTGCATCTCAACCGCAAGCGGGTGCGTGCCTTCGGCTTCTCTGGGGGGGGAGGGGTGCGTGGACATAGGGTGCCAGGCCCCAGTTGCAGGGCATGGGGGAGTGCCCTTTCTAGACCCAGAGGAAGGACCCGCTCAGTCGCGTTCCTCCCCCTCTGCAGTCCTTGGATTCCTGCATGGAGCTGGAGTCTCTTCGGGAGCGTGTCCACGGGTTGCAGGTGGGCAGTGAGGCCCGGGAAGAGCTGAGGCTGCCTGCCCAGCGGGAAGAAGGTAAGGCCGCCTGCCAGCCTCCCTGGAGGAGAGGCTGGGGAGGGCCTTGCCCGGAGCTTCCTGGTGGGGTTGGGGAGCCCACGGAGTCCTGGGGCCCTTTGAGAGCAGCTGGGATGCCATCTCCCCTCCTGCTTGCATGCAGGCCTCCCTCCGGCCTCCGGAGAAGCCCCTTGGCTGAGTGGGTCTGTCTTCTAGGCTTCGACGGGGAGTTCTTGGGGGCCGCAGATCTTTCCTGCTACGTCTTGGATCCCAGCTTCGGCTACCAGGAGTTTGCCCAGTGCAACGAGGACCAGCCCCAGATCTTCCGTGTTCAGGTGGGACCAATGTGGCAGTACCCAGAATCTTGGCTGGTCACCTCCCTCCCTCCTTACCTGGGGGGGGGGACAGGGGGGGGACGAGCTGCTGATCTTAGCCCCCTTCAGCATTCCGTCATCCAGCCACCCTCTTTCTGATCCGGGCAGGATTATTCCTGGGAAGACCACGGCTTCTCCTTGGTGAATCGCTTGTATTCCGATATCGGGCACCTGCTGGACGAAAAGTTCCGTAAGGTGGACGGTCTTCACAGCTGCTCAATGGCCAAGCGGCAGGGCTGCGAACAGGCCACCTTCAAGCGGGGCATCTGGAACTACGTCCACTGCCTGTTTGGCATCAGGTGCTCCTCCTCCCCCTCCTTCTGGGACCCTCTTGCGGGGCCAAACCAGCGCAGCTGACCTGGGGAAGGAAGGTGGCTTTAGAGCAGGGGTGTCCAAACCTGGGAACTTTAAGACTTGGGGACTTCAACTCCCAGAATTCCCCAGCCAGCATAGCTTGGAAACTTTAAGACTTGTGGACCAACTCCCAGAATTCCCCAGCCAGCAAAGCTTGGGAACTTTAAGATTTGGGGACTTCAACTCCCAGAATTCCATAGCCAGCATAGCTTGGGAACTTGAAGACTTGTGGACTTCAACTCCCAGAATTCCCCAGCCAGCATAGCTTGGGAATTTTAAGACTTGTGGACTTCAACTCCCAGAATCCCCCAGCCAGCATAGCTTGGGAACTTTAAGACTTGTGGACTTCAACTCCCAGAATTCCCCAGCCAGCATAGCTTGGGAACTTTAAGACTTGTTGACTTCAACTCCCAGAATTCCCCAGCCAGCAAAACGTGGGAACTTTTAAGACTTGTTGACTTCAACTCCCAGAATTCCCCAGCCAGAATAGCTCAAGAACTTTAAGACTTGTGGACTTCAACTCCAGCATAGCTGGCTGGGAAATTCTGTATATTGAAGTCCACAAGTCTTAAAAGTTCCCAAGTTTGGACACCCCCTGCTTTAGAGGATGAACTCTTAGGTGGCTTTAGGGAGACGGGGGACTTGGACAGGATTCCCTCCCTGGTCTTTGTAAAAACTATTGGCTGTTGCTTTTTAAAAATTGGCCGGAGAATTCCCGGCCTGTCAGGAAGGACCTCCTGCCAAAACAGCCTCGTTCCAGATGAATTGGAGGTCTGCTTTGGTGCTAAATCCAGATGGTTTCCTCTCTCCCCTTCCCAGATACGACGATTATGACTATGCAGAGGTCAACCATCTCCTGGAACGGATCCTCAAGCTGTACATCAAAACGGTGACTTGCTCTCCGGAGAAGATGGAGCCCCAGATGTTTGAGCGCTTCTGGAAGCAGTTCAAGCACAGTGAAAAGGTGGGTTGCGTCTGTGGAGCAGAGGGGAGGAAGGAGGAAATCCCCTCCCCCCCACTTGCATTCACCCAGTCCATTTTGATGGGAGAGGGGGGTGGGCATTCGGCAGAAACAGACGGACCCTTTGTGCAAGGCACATGCATGTGGCTGGGGTGGGGCAGCATGGATGGCGTGGAACCGGACCTGGACTACTGGGGATCGCTGGTGGGAGAAGCTTGCACTACTGTATTTTTCGGAGTATAAGATGCACCAAGGTTTCGAAGAGGCAAATTTTTTAAAGCAGTTCAAACATACATTTTGCTACACACACACAGACAGACAGACAGACAGACAGACACGGCACTACTGTATTTTTCGGAGTATAAGACGCACCAAGGTTTCGAAGAGGCAAATTAAAAAAAAAAAAACGTTTTTGCACTCTGCAAACCTCCCCAAAACAGCCTGTTTTCATGAAAACGGGCCCAGTTTTTTTTCAAAAAAAAAAAAAGGGCACGCATAGCCTTTAGGAGGCTTATAGAGTGCTGCTGGGGTTTTTTTTTGGGGGGGGGGGAAACGCCCTGTTTTTTTAATCATTTCTGCCCTCCCCAGCCCCCAGGAGCACTCCGGAAGCCTCCTAAAGGCAATGCACGGCCATTTTGGTGAAGGGGCGGAGTTTCGGGAGGCAAAAAAAAAAGAAGCTATATTCAGTGTATAAGATGCACCCAGATTTTCAGCCTCTTTTTATACTCCGAAAAATACGCTAATTGTATGCTGGTGCTGCCCCTTTGAGAGGGATGTCCTGCCCGTCTTCCGCCCAGCCAAGCTGTGGTTTGATTCTGGAGCTGCTCAGGCCTGACCCTCGTGGTGGGGGAGTGGGGGGCTTGTGTGCCTTGAGGCTGGGCTCGATCTCCGCTTTGCCCCCCCCCTCCACAGGTCCACGTGAATCTGCTGATCTTGGAGGCCCGGCTGCAAGCGGAGTTGCTCTATGCCCTCCGCGCCATCACGCACTACATGGTCTCCTAGGCCACGGGGGGTGCCACCTGGACGGACTTGGACTCCTGCGCTCTGGCAGCGACCCCTCCCTTTATTTACTTGATACCTTCTCCTTTCCCTTCAAGATGTGAAAAAGCAGAGCCTTCCCTCCGGGCGAAGGACAGAAGCCCCAGGGCTGGCGGGCAGCTGAGTGGGCTTTTGCTCGTCTCTAAGCCACGATTCTCGTGGATGGGAAGGAGCCACGGGGGACGTGGCTTCTGCGAACGTGAAGCGTGGGAAGGGCATCACTCCTCTTCCTTTCCCAGTCCCCTCTAGTGTCCGTTACAGTATTGGGGAGGGGGCTCCCTTCGTCTCGTGCCATTCCTGCTGCTCACCGGGCACACCCAGTGGTCCTTGGAGGGCTGGGGAAGGGGCTCTGGTCTGCCCCTGGGGTTTCTGGAGAGAGAAGAGGGGTACTTCCTGCTGGCTTCATCTTGCACTTGGAGGGGCAAATGGGGGGGTGGAAGGATCCCTAGCACTTCTTTAGTGACAGCTGCCCTGCTATCTTTCATCCAAACGGTGCTCCGAAGCCAAATTTGATCCACCCCTCCCCCTTCTTATACTGTCCCCCTTCCTCATATCCAAAGCCCACCCCCCTTGCAAAAGTACTGCTCTCCCTCGCGGCTGCCTTCCATGTTGTGGCCCTTGGCTGACCCCCCTCCTGGCCCTTGTGCTTCCCTGCCCCGTGGTGCAGATACCCAGCCTGCCTCGGCTTTTCTCCTGGCATTCCCCCCACCCTCCTGTGGCTGCTCGGGGGAGGCGGGGGGTTCCCGCTTCTCTTGCTCCAAGGAGTGAGTTTGGGGGGCTGGGGGCCCTCAGGCTGCAGCAAGACCTCTGTCAAATAGACGGCGGAATAACTCTGCAACTGGAGTGGGGTGTGTGTTGATGGCTAACAAGGGGGCAACCGGCAAAGGAGGCTGGGGGGGGAGGGATTGGGGGGGGGAAACCTGGTGCAGGACATGTGGCAGCAGCTGACTTGTTTACTGTGTAAATGTTTTGGGGGGGGTGGGGGGGAAACAAACCATTGTGTAGGGAAGAAAGAAAAGCCTATTTTTGCTATAAATATAAATGTTTGACAAAGTGTCTGGCCTGATTTCTTCTATCGCTTGGGGGGGGGAGCAGGGCAGCTAAGTGACTTGTGGAGGGGGGGTCGTAGCCCTTCAGGAGCTGCAGCAGAACCCTCAAAGCCCCTGATTTTGGGTCACAATGACTATCAAAAATGTTTGGCCCATTGGTGTTCATTAAAACGTAGGACTCGAGTGATTTAATTTGAGGAGGGGAGGCGGGGGGGGGGCTCTGAAGACGAGGTCTCTTCTGCAGCCCACACGTGATTTGGAATGAGCTGCTGTTTTCTTCCCAGGGAGGGAATCTTCTGCTGTGCCCAGTGACTCAACCATTCCTGGCAGCCCAAGAGGCCGAGCGTTGTGGGCTGGACGTCCAGAGACCCTTGGGGAGGGGGTGGGGGGGAGGCCCGCTGTTTTGAAACAGGGACTTGCTGGGGAGGGAGGGGGGGAACTTTGCCAGCCTCCCACAATGGAATTCTGCTGCTGTCCCAGGCCTTTTTCTCTTCTCCTAGACAGAAAACAAAACTCTTTTTTAAAAATACATTTTTATTGTTTTTGCATTTAAAACAGCGAAGTCGTAAGGACCATACAATCACATTAGATACAAATAATCTCACCCAATAACTATTAGCTTACTTAGTACATTATTTATCCTTCTATCCAATCACATTATATACAGTTTGTTCCAGTCTTGTCACCTTATACCAATCATAAAAACTGTTCCAAACTTCGTAGTATTCTGATTCCCCCTTTTTTTAAATTCGAGAGTGAGCCGATCTGCTTTCGCGCAAGCCAGAAGTTTCCTAATTATGTCCAACTCTAGCAATAGCAGTTAGACTTATATACCGCTTCATAGGGCTTTCAGCCCTCTCAAAGCGGTTTAACAGAGCCAGCATATCGCCCCCACAGTCTGGGTCCTCATTTCACCCACCTCGGAAGGATGGAAGGCTGAGTCAACCTTGAGCTGGTGAGATTTGAACCGCCGAACTGCAGCTACTCTGATGGGATATTTTCTTTTTTCCAATACTGCGCATAAAAGTTATACGCGCCGCAGTTAGCAACGTGTATAATTAGATAGAGCACATCTTTTTTTAAAAAAAAGTTTTTTGTTTTTTCCTTTCAAATTCATTCTTAAATATGCATTCTTGTAATTGCTATTTAACGTGTCAATTCATATCATTTTTCCGCCTGCATATTTACATTAAGAGCACATCTTTCTTATACCCCTCCCGTGTGACGCCTAGGTCTAGGATAGGGGTCAGGAATCTGCGGCTCTGCTGTGGCTCCCTGTTGCTCAAAATATGGGTCACGCCTGCTGATGTGCGCTGGCATGTGATTTCTTGAGCTTTTCAATTCCCCCTAGGACCTAGGCCAGTGTTTCTCAGCCTTGGCGACTTTAAATCCTGTGGACTTCAACTCCCAGAATCCCCCAGCCAGCACAGCTGGCTGGGGGATTCTGGGAGTTGAAGTCCACAGGACTTAAAGTCGTCAAGGTTGAGAAACACTGGCCTAGGCCAAACATGGGGAAATCCAAGAGAAGTTTCAGAAGAAAAAAGAACATTTAATTCAATTACATATACAAGTTTTGTGGCCAGGCATGGAAAGGGTTTTGTGGCTCCCTGTGATTTTTTTTTCCTGTGGGAAATGGGTCCAAATGGCTCTTGGGAGTGTTTAAGATTGCCTGGGAGTTTTCCATTCTCCGTGTTTGAGGCATGTGAGAAGGAAGGGGGCATCAATGAGGGCAGAAGGGGCAAGACTGGCTCCCCGTGATGGAGGCATCTCCCCCCCCCCCACCCCAGCCGAGTCATTTCCTGGGAAGGAACTCCCCTTTTCGCTGGGGGGGGGGTGAGTCCCCCATTTGAAGGGGGGCGTCTTTTCACTGGTGGCAGTTGGCAATCGGGGCTTCCTCTGAATAGGAGAGAGACCCCCAGCGCAACCACCGCCCTTCTTGGCCAGGCACCGGTCTCTCACCCGCAAACGGAGCCAAAGGGTGGCGCAGTGGTGAAATGCAGCACTGCAGGCTACTTCAGCTGACTGCAGTTCTGCAGTTCGGCTGTTCAAATCTCACCGGCTCAGGGTTGACTCAGCCTTCCATCCTTCCGAGGTGGGTCAAATGAGGACCCGGATTGTTGTTGGGGGCAATATGCTGACTCTGTAAACCGCTTAGAGAGGGCTGAAAGCCCTATGAAGCGGTATATAAGTCTAACTGCTATTGCTATTGCTATTCCATCCTTCCGAGGTGGGTAAAATGAGAACCCGGATTATGAGAACCCGGATTGTTGTTGGGGGCAATATGCTGACTCTGTAAACTGCTTAGAGAGGGCTGAAAGCCCTATGAAGCGGTATATAAGTCTTTAAAATAAAATAAAATAAATAAAACGGCGGAAAAGTTGGGTCCAACTTCAGTTGACTCTTCCAGGGCGGAGAGGAAGGAGAAAACCCCGTCGTTCAAACTTTCCAAGGGACGGAACCGCAAGCTGGGAAAAAGCGGGCGCGGGAAGCCAGAAACGCGTCTTTCGGCTACGCGGCTTCCCTCTAGAAGCCGTCCCCACGGACAGCCCCGACCCGTGTCTCCGCCCGCGCCGAGACACGTGAAGAACGCTGGCAGGCAGGCTGTGGAGTCCACGGGCTGGGCCGAAGGCTGAACTCGCAGCCGGGAGTCCCGAAGGAAGCCCAAGTCGCCAAAGGGGGAAAGTTTGGGGAGGGGTCGTCGGACGCTCGCCCGAGAAGGCGCAGCCCAGACCCCTCGCCGCCAGCGCTCCGGAGCCTCGCCCCCCGAGGGGCTTCGGGCGGCTTTGGGTGTCCGATCTCCCCCCCCCCCGGGGACGGTTGTCTGCTGCGGCCCGAGTGCAGCGTTTCTAGTCCTCAAGATCGCGAGGGGGAGTGCCTGGCAGCCGCTTCCCGGTCGGCTGCCGGCCAGTCCGCCCGCTCGGAAAGTTGGAGGCGGCCCCTTCGGCCGCCGCTCTTCCCGCCCTTCCTCCGGCCAGGGCGGGCCGGCCCAACCCTCGCCCCTCGCCCCTCGCCCGCCTTCCTCCCGAGGACGCGCAGCCCGGCCCGATGAGCAGCCGCGAGGGTAAGGGGCGCCGGCCCTAGGTGGGGCTCGGGGGTCGGGCGGGCTGAAGCGCTGCGGCGCAACCCGCGGGGCCGGCGCGATCCGGGGCTGCTCGGAAGGAGCTTCTGGGCCGCTGGGACCCCCCTTTTCCCCCCTCTTGCAGGGGCCCAGAAGCAGCGGCCTTTCCGGGCGCCGGACTCGGACCGGCTGGGCAGGAACTTTCTCCACTTTTCCGGATAGGGTGGAGGAGAGGGAAGCGGGGCCGGGGACTTCCCAGCAGGAGTTCCGGAGGCGCTCAAGTCGTCCAGGCGGCGCCCGGAGCTTCGGGAGCGGGGTTGGGAGGGGAGTCGGGGAGCCCCAGTGCCGGCCCTGAGAGGCTCCTGGCGACCCCCGTCTCCCGCCCGCGTGTGTGGACTTCCACCGCCGGATTCTTTGCTCCTTTCCCGCCCCTTCCCCCCGAGGTTGCCCCTGCTAGAGGGTCTGCAGTCAGGCCTCGATCTCCCCTAACCCTAACGTGCCATTCATGAGGACTAGTCGTGCTTCTAGTCCTCATGAATGCCACGTTTCTTTGGAAAAGCTGCTCACCTTTTCCTTCTGTCCTGGGAGGCCACCTAACCTTGAGCCCTGAAGGTGGTGCTGAGCCAAGAGGGTCTCCAAGGGATGGACCTGAAAGAGGAAGCACCTGCCTACCTATTTCCATGACTTTTTGGGGGGCCCATTTACAGAGCCCTCAGGTTAGGGCATTGCTGGGGGTCTTGTGGGCCTAGGGGTGCACGGAGAGCATACAGGGGCCCTTTGGGTGAGGGGTCGGGTGGACCCTTCCCAGACTGAGATTCTGGGCTCCCTCTGGACTTCAGAGAGGGAAGGGGGGGTGGTCTTCTTGCTAGCCAGGGAGAGCAGGCGGTGGGGCAGGTCTGGGCATTGTCCTGGCCCTTCTCCGGATGAAATGCTGAGAGGGGGGTTGCATGGGGGAAGAAAGCGAGGATGAAGAAGGCCAGGAGTCTTCCCATCAATGCAAGGCTGCCCTTCTGGAAGCCGGGCTGAAGCTGGCAGCACCTTCAATCCCCCTCAACCCCCCCCCCCCGAGAAATTGGGGTCCCTCCCAGTGGTGGGTTTCAAAAATTTTTGGAACCTCTTCTGTAAGTGTGGCCTGCTTTCCGGGTCCACTGGTGGAACCTCTTCTAACCAGTTCGGTACATTTGACGGACCGGTTCTACCGAATAGGGGTGAACTGGTAGGAACCCACCTCTGATCCCTCCCTCCAAAAGAGATCCCTTCCAGGTGGAGAACCGGTCCTGGTTATACAAACCTCCCATCCAGACCAGCCCACTCTAGCTGGGACCCCTGGGACCGCCAGCACTGCCCTTTGGGGCTCTCCAGGGGACAAAACAGCCCAGATTGTGTGAATGTGGATCCTGGGTTCTGAGCCCTGTTAGGAAAGGTGGAGAGACAAGGAAGTGGCCTCTGCCAGCTGCAGGAACCTGCCTGTGCCGTGTATCCTGGCTGGGGAGGGGGCGGTGTTGCTGGATAGAGCCCCCCCCCTCTGTCCCGGGTCTCCCTCAAGCTTTGCTCTTGCCTTGCAGATACCCAGCGAGCCGTGGCGATCCTGGCCCGCTATCGGGGCATTCTGCAGTCCCCGGCCGAGCAGCCTCTGCGAGCCTCGATCGAGAAAGTGACCCGTATATTTCAGAGCGAGCTTTTCCAGGCCCTGCTGGGTAAGGGGGGGCTGGCTGGCAACAGCCGGGCATGCAGGCCGTGCCCCTCCTGGGGGTGCACCTGGGCATAGGGGTCCTTAAACCAGAGCCGCTGCCTGGCGGGGGTGGGGGCCGCCCACAAAGATAGCCGTCTCTACAGAGGACATTCTCCGGGCAGCTGAGCCTGGGGGGCCCGGAGAGCCTTCTCAGGGGGGCCACGATTGCTCCCTCTGCTGGCTAAGCTCCGGGCTCCATGCGGGGTAGAGCTCCTTTTTAGCTCTGCGGGTGAGACCCCCCCACCCCCTGGCTCTTCCTGCCTGGCTCCCTCAGCCGGGAGGATGTGCCTGTGGCCCTTGCAGGGATGCCCGGGAGCCAGCTCTCCCTTCAACCACTCTGGATTCTGCTGAGGGGCTGCAGGGAGGAGCGGTGACCTCTGGGAATGGCATTTGGGAGGGTCGGCTCTTCCCACCCTGGGGAGGGAGAACAAGGTGCATTTGGGGGGTGGGAGGTTCAGCCTAGGGGCCTTGCTTGCTGCTGGCCTGGAAAAGTTCCCGGAAAAAGCTGATCGTGTCTCCCTCAGACACCGTGGGCCTGCCTGAATGGCGTCCCAGGATGCTTAGAGGTTCTTTGTGGGGGGGAAGGGGCTCCTCTGCTAGGGGTCAAGGCAGGAGGGTCTCCTGAGCTGGACTCTCAAGGCGTCTTTCGGTCTGTCGTCCCCCAGACATCCAGGAGTGCTATAAGCTGAGTGTGCTCCCTGCTTGCCAGCAAAATGGATCCGCTGGTCTGGGGCCCGGGGGGCCCTCCAAGAGCCAGGATGTTGCTGACCCAAAGGGCCAAGAGGGCCACCCACTGCAGGTGAGACTGAGGGGCTCCCGTTCCTCTCCTTTTTCCTTTCTTTTCCCCTTCCCCTTCTTTTATCTTCCTTCCCTTCCCTTTTCCTTCTTTCATCTTCCTTTCCTTCCCTTCCCTTCCTCCTTTTTATCTTCCTTTCCTTCCTTCTTTTATCTTCCTTCCCTTTTCCTTCTTTTATCTTCCCTTCCTTCCCTTCCTCCTTTTATCTTCCTTCCCTTCCCCTTCTTTTATCTTCCTTCCGTTCCCTTTTCCTTCTTTTATCTTCCTTCCCTTTCCTCTTTTCTTCCTTCCCTTCCCTTTTCCTTCTTTTATCTTCCTTTCCTTCCCTTCCTCCTTTTATCTTCCTTTCCTTCCTTCTTTTATCTTCCTTCCCTCCCCTTTTCCGTCTTTTATCTTCCTTCCCTTTCCTCTTTTCTTCCTTTCCTTCCCTTTTCCTTCTTTTATCTTCCTTCCCTTCCCTTCCTCCTTCTTTTATCTTCCTTTCCTTCCCTTCCTCCTTTTATCTTCCTTCCCTTTCTTCTTTTATCTTCCTTTTCTTCCCTTTTCCTTCTTTTATCTTCCTTTCCTTCCCTTCCTCCTTCTTTTATCTTCCCTTCCTTCCCTTCCCTTTTTCCTTCTTTTATCTTCCTTCCCTTTCTTCTTTTATCTTCCTTTTCTTCCCTTTTCCTTCTTTTATCTTCCTTTCCTTCCCTTCCTCCTTCTTTTATCTTCCCTTCCTTCCCTTCCCTTTTTCCTTCTTTTATCTTCCTTCCCTTTCTTCTTTTATCTTCCTTTTCTTCCCTTTTCCTTCTTTTATCTTCCTTTCCTTCCCTTCCTCCTTCTTTTATCTTCCCTTCCTTCCCTTCCCTTTTTCCTTCTTTTATCTTCCTTCCCTTCCTCCTTCTTTTATCTTCCCTTCCTCCTTCTTTTAACCTCCTTTCCTTCTCTTCCCTACCTCCTCCTTTTATCTTCTTTCCCTTCCCTTTCCCCTTCTTTTATCTTCCTTTCCTTTCCCATTTTTCCTTTCACACCTCTTCTAGCTCCCTGGACACCTAATTAGTTGTACCAGGGGTGAGAAGCTGCCCTTAGACTGGGGCCAAGCCCTTTTGCCCCAAGTCTCCCTTCGGCTCTGTGACAGTATGCCCTTCCCTTCCCTCCTTCCCTTTTGTCTGCAGAGCTGGGCAGAAGCACGTGGGGAGAACCTTTTCCACCGGAGTCCAATGCAGAAGCCCCAGGGCTCTTCTGGCCTTTCTTTTTGCCTTTCTCCAGGCAGTGGTGGACCCTGGGGGAATCCCAGGTGCTGCAGCGGCCCTTTTATTCCCCTGCCATGATTGGAGGCTGCCCTGGGCACCCCCCAGACTGGCACCGGTGGAGGGGGCATGGTGGGAGGCAGGTCCACAATTTGGGCATTAGAGTGGTGTTAGATTGGGTGAACGGAGGAGGCAGGCTCAGTAACAACACCTTTTTTTTTTAATTGAAAATTTTTGAAAAAAAACCCTTTTATGAATGTTTACCTCCCTCCCCCTCCCCTCCCCTCCCCACCCTAACCCCCCCAACCTTCCCCCCCCCCCCCGACTTCCCAGAACCAATACAGGGTATGAATCTTTAACAAAGATATTCTAAAATGAACTTTAAAAAAAGTTAGTATCATCTTTCACTTGAGCTTTAACTCCTCTTTGCTAGGCTAACTCTAAACAGATTATATCATTCCTTGTTTCTTCAGTCATAAACTATCTGGAATTTCTTAGTCCCGTATTTATTTTGAGTATAGTCAATCCATCTATTCCACTCCAGTTTATATCTCTCGTTTGAGTGGTCCTTGAGATATGCTGATATTTTAGCCATCTCTGCTAGGTTTGTTACTTTTAATGTCCATTCTTGAATAGTAGGCAAGTCTTCCTTCTTCCAGTATTGCACCACCAACAGTCTTGCTGCTGTTATTAAGTACAAAATCAAGTTAGTCTCCATAACTGTACAATCAGTAATTATACCTAACAAGAATAACTGAGGGGTAAACGTTATCCTTTTTTAAAGAACATTTTGCATAATCCACCACATTTTTATCCAAAATGCTTTTACCTTTTTACAAGTCCACCATATATGATAGTATGTAGCCTCGAGACAATCACATCTCCAGCATTTAGGTTGTAAATTCGGATACACAGAGGCCAGTTTTTTAGGATCTAAATGCCATCTATAAAACATCTTATAAAAGTTTTCTCTCAAATTTGGGGCTTGTGTAAATTTTACGTTTCTCATCCAAATCTTTCCCCATGTATCCAACATTATTGGTTCTTCAAAATTTTGTGCCCACTTTATCATACAGTCTTTTAACTAATTCTGTTTCCGAATCCATTTCTATTAATGCGTTATAACAACAACTCTTTATTCAGTGACTACTATCTACAATCCAGGGAAGGTTCTGTCCTGCAGAAGTCCTTTTATAAACCCTCCGGCAAAGTTTTTGGCCAATCAGATTTAAATGAGGGAAATATACAAAGAAAATTAAGTACATGTTCTCACATCTGCTAACTACAGCTAGAATAGCATTTGCCCAATGCTGGAAACAAAATAATACCCCCTCGGACGAATTAGTGATTTAAAAAAAAAACCTTTGGATTGTGCAGAGATGGACAAATTAACACTGAAATTAAAAGATAAAGAAGAGTCGGGATGTTATGAAATTTGGAACAATTGGTACAAATGGCTGCAAAACAAGAATAAAAATTAATTAAGCCAAAAAATAATATATATATAAATATATATAGAACTGTGTATAAAGGTGTGCAAATATAGAAGCGAAATATTATATACATGTACAGGTATGAAGACATAATAATGTTGATGTAATGACTGTAAGGTGTTGTAGAAGGGGAAAAATAATAATAAAAAATCTGCTTAAATGAATTCCTGCTGGTAGCAGAGGACCTTGGTGGAAACTGCATGCATTCAAAGTACTTAACATATTCAAAGTACTTAACAGGTAGCTCCTCCCCACAGCCCCCCCCTTTCCCTCCCACCTTCTGCCTCCCATCATCTCCTGGCTTCCCAATGTCCAAGGCCAGGAAGGAGACCCCGGCTGGTCAGTGGCAGGGGTGGGCTCTGCTCCCCTTCCAGGCTGACCTTGAGGGGCTGCCTCAACAAGCTGTGTTTTAATTGGCCGAGCCTTGAAAAAAAAATGAGGGCCTGTGCTTTTTCAGTGCTTATTTTGTGAAAGGGGAAAGCACGGGGCTCCCATCCTCATGGCAACAGCAGGCACGGTGGAGGCTTGTCACCCGGTCAATGGCTTAGGCGCCCGGAGGAACAGATTTGAGAAAAAGTGACTTCCAGGAGGAAGGATTATTAGCAAATGCCTCCGTAGCTCTCTCGGGCGCTGCTAATCAGCGTGAATCTTAGGCAAGGGTGCAAATAAATCTTCCAAGCCTTCAAAAGCATCTCAGATGCCTCCATGAAACTCAGTGGAGTTACAGAGAGTATCAGCAAAAAGAGACTCCCACACACACACACACACCCCGCTTCCGCCTTGTGCCTCCTTAGGATGGCTGTGAGGCTAGGGAGGGGGGGGATTCCACTGATGCAGCCAGGGCTAACCTGGGGTGTGTGTGTGCATGGGCCCCAGGGGGTGTGTGTCGAGTCCTTTGCAACTCGGTGGGCTTTTCCCTCTGGTTGCTGAGGAATCCCACAATCCCAGGTGAGGCCAGAGTGGGCAAAGACTGTTTGCCTTTCAGAATGGAAGCCCCCCCCCCTTTTCCTCTCTACCCCAGAGTTCATTGCTTTTTTTTTTCAACCTTACAGGGAAGAGCAACGGGGGCCGTAGAGGCAGAACCGGTGCCCCAGTTGGTGAGAGTGACCCAGAGCAGGATGGAGCTGCCCGCACAAGTCTGCAGCCTGGTGGTGGTGGGGGTCAGCGGCGTCTTGCCCAAGGTGAGGGTCTCAACGCTGCAGAGAATAGGCCAAGTATATTGATATATTGAATAGGCCAAGTATATTGATATGTAGCGGAAATACACCAAGGAGCGGAGGAGTGGGAAAGAAGAAAGATGGGCAGAGAGGGATAGGAGAGAGGGTGGGAGGGAAAGGTGAGAAGGAAGGGGGGGAGTGGATGTGGAGAGAGGAGTGGTAGAGGGGAAGGGGAAGTAGGGTAGAGGGGGATGATGGAGAGAAGATAGAAAGTTGGAGGGGGGTGGAAGAAAGAGGTGTATGGAGGGCGGAAGAGTTATATTGGGTTTCTATTTTCTGGGGCCTTGTTGACAAGAGGAATTGATGCAATTATTGTTTAATGGTGTTGGCTATGTCCAGTATACATGTGAGTGTATGAAAATGGAAATAAAAAAATTTGTCAGAAAAAAAAAAATGCTGCAGAGAAGCAGCTGGGGGGGGGGGGGCAAAACCAGAAATGGGAGCAGTAGGGCTCGGCCTCCTGTGAAATGAGGAGATCTGGGGGTGGTGGGGGTGGTGAGACAAGACTGGGAGAAGATCCAGTGGGATCCAGAGAGGAGGGGGCAGGAGAATTGTGTGTGTATGTGTGTGTTTGTGTGTGTGAAACTAATTTCTCTCTGGAGTCCAGTTGTGTTTAAGAGCCCTTGGGGCAGCCTGCTTTGCTCTTCCCCTTAAACCAGCAGCCCCCCCCCCCCAAGGAAAAAAGACTTAGCAAGCTGAACTCAAAGGGGTGCCCTGCCATTTTTCTTGCATGAAGGTCTCCACGCATCAATCACACTCCTAGAATCTTTGGCCCAGCCGGTTCTGGAAGTCAGTAATGTTAAGGTTTGGGGCGGGGGGTGGGGTGGGGGGAGAATGACAGTGAATGAGGGCATAGCTGAATCCCGTGGAACGACAAGACCGCGGTCCACTAAAGCGCGCCCGATTAAAGCGCGTTGCTGACGTCATCAGCAGTGCGACAACAGCGACCGCGGAGAAAAAAGGGTGCTTTAAAAAGCGCTTTGAAAGCAAGCCGATTCACGTTAAGGTAAGGGTTAGGGTTAGGGTTAGGTTAAGGGTTAGGGTTAGGGTTAGGGTTAGGTTAAGCGTTAGGGTTAGGTTTAGGGTTAGGTTAAGGGTTAGCGTTAGGTTTCGGGTTAGGTTTCGGGTTAGGTTTCGGGGGGTTAGGTTTAGGTTTAGGGATTAATTTTTGCTTTAGCGCTCACAGTGTGCTTTTTTTGTCGCGCTGTGATGATGTCAGGTACGCGGTTTCGTCGAGCGTGCTTTAGTCGAACGCGGTTTTGTGGTGGAACCACTGAATCCTGCTTCTGCCCCCAGATTGTATTCTCAGAGCATCCCTCGTTTGATTGCAAGCACAGCCAGTGGTTCAGTGCTGTCGGAAGGTCAGCTGTTATCTGGGAGTGTCCATCAGCCTCCTGAGTGTCAAAAAAAAAATATGGAGTTGGGGGGGGTTGATGGTCCTCCTTGCAGCGGAGGGGAGAGCCTAGGTTTGGGCCACGAGCGCGCAGCGGATTTCACGTGGGCTTCTTCCTCTCCGGACATCTTCCCGCGGCTGCTTAGCAACCCAGCTGCTGCTTGAATGGAGCCAGGCTGGCTGCAGGAATGGCAGAGGAGACCTTTCTTTTTTTGGGGGGGGGAGATTGGGAACCTCGAGTCTCACGTTGGTTTCAGCTGGGAGCTCCATCCTGTCCTGCGGGGTGGGGGGGGGCAGCATCCTGACGTTTCTGGCTGGTCATTCCAGGTAGAAGCAAGGGCAGCTGGGTCCTCTGCCCCAGGGACAGGCACTTATTGGGGGCAGGCACGGGGACAAGGGGCAGAGGAGGGTCTCCTGGCTTCCTCCCTGCTCCAACTCCAACTCCCCAATCTCCCCCCCCCCCCAACCCGCGCTCACTTTCAGGCCTCAGGATGTGGCTCCTCTCCTGAAGTGGAGGGAACAACCCTCTGCGGCCCCTGGTCGGCTCTGGAGCGCAGCCACGTGCCCAGCCGCCATTTCCAGTCCTGGCAGTTCCCGGTAACTGGGGAGCAGGAAGATGAGAGGGGCTGGGGCAGAGCCTAACTGGGGGGCCTCCAAGCCCTGATTCAATCCTGCTTTCCCTCTGCACCCCCCCCCCCAGCCCCATCAGGACAAGATAACTTGCTCAGAGCCATCGCTTTTTCTGCACTCTCTTCCGAGGGGCGGGGGGCAGCATGGTGGCCTATTGTAGCAAATACTTAGTGGCTATGAGAGAGATTCTATGCCAGTGTTTCTCAACCTTGGCCCACCTGAAGATGCGGGGACTTCAACTCCCATGCTGGCTGGGGGATTCTGGGAGTTGAAGTCCACGCATCTTCAGGTGGGCCAAGGTTGAGAAACACTGTTCTATGCCAACCCTCGTCTCTTCAGAGGATGTGGGGTGATTCCCTCCATTCGGAAGTGCTGCCCCACACATCTCTGGAGTGACCGGGAAAGCTTTTGTCCAGTCAGTTGTGTCTCCCTGGGGGCAGATTCTCCATGAGCAGCAGATTCTCCTGGGCAAGCTCTCTTCCAGGGGACGTTGATGGCGTTGGCATCCCAAGACGGCCTCGTGGCTTTGCATGCCATCCGGCCACTTGGGCATCACCGGGTTGGCAGGGAAGAATTGGCCAAAGAGGCAAAACCACTGAAGGGGGGGGGGGCGCTTTGGGGAAAGCCACCTGGAAATGGGATTCTGGACAGCCTTCAGCGGTGCCTTTAAGAGATCTCTGCTGCTGGGATTCCAGCTTGCCGATTGGCTAGGAAGTGAGTGGGTGGGAGGGGGAGGGAACAGCCATTCAGAAATCTGTTGTATTACTTTCCTTCTTTAAAGGGGACCCAGGGAGGGGGGGGGAGGGTGTTTGAAGGAACAGCCTGCCTCTCCCCCCCTCTGCTTTTCCAGACCTTGAGATCCAGAGGCCTGGAAGGACATTCAAGGGAGATCGCTGGAGGGGCGGCTGTTCCTGGATCTGGAAGGATGGGGGAGGGGGCGGCTAGGAGCTGCCCACCCCAGCATAAGTGTGGAAGCCTCTCTGAAAGGAAATCCGACTTGTGAAGTCCGCTTCAACGCCACCGTGTTGGGGATGGGGGTTTCCCCTGTGCTCAGAAGGGGCTTCCTGGGGCCTCGCGGAGCTGCTAGCCATTGGCTCCCAAAGGCGATGAAGTTCCCCATTTGCATTCGCTAGGCAGGTGGTAGGACTCACATAATGCTCATTTGCCCCCCCCCCCCCCGTGAGGTCTTGATTTGGGCCCCAATGTCACCGTGGCGGGGTTTTGGAGGACCGAGTGTTAAACCCTCCAACAAGTTGCATCACCTCGTCCCTCTCCCTTTGGGGCTTAGCTCTGGGGATGAGGCCGCTTCCACCTTTTAATTGTCTCAGTTTCCCCTGGTCCTCTCTTGGGTTCCACCACAAAACCGCGTTCGACTAAAGGGCGCTCGACGAAACCGCGTAGCTGACGTCATCACAGGGCGACAACAGTGCGGAGACAGAAGCACGCTGTAAACGCTAAACCTAAAATTAACCCCTAAACCTAACCCCCCTAAACCTAATCCTAAACCTAACCCTTAACCTAACCCTAAACCTAATCCTAACCCTTAACCTAACCCTAAACCTAACCCTAAACCTAACCCTTAACCTAACCCTAAACCTAATCCTAACCCTTAACCTAACCCTAAACCTAACCCTAAACCTAACCCTTAACCTAACCCTAAACCTAATCCTAACCCTTAACCTAACCCTAAACCTAATCCTAATCCTAACCCTAAACCTAATCCTTAACCTAACCCTAACCTAATCCTAATCCTAATCCTTAACCTAACCCTAAACCTAACCCTTAACCTAACCCTAAACCTAATCCTAACCCTTAACCTAACCCTAAACCTAATCCTAACCCTTAACCTAACCCTAAACCTAATCCTAACCCTAAACCTAACCCTTAACCTAACCCTAAACCTAATCCTAACCCTTAACCTAACCCTAAACCTAAACCTAACCCTTAACCTAACCCTAAACCTAATCCTAACCCGAAACCTAACCCTAAACCTAACCCTTACCTTAACTTGAATCGGCTTGCTTTCAAAGCGCTATTTAAAGCGCCCTTCTTTCTCCACGCTCACTGTTGTCGCCCTGTTGATGACGTCAGCGACGCGGTTTAATCGGGCGCGCTTTAGTCGAGCGCGGTTTTGTCGTGCCACGCTCTCTTGGCAAGGGAGGCAGAAGGGCCACATCATGTCAGGGCTGGGCATGGTGGGCCTCGCTTTGGACGCCTGAGAAAGGAGCTCCAGAGTCCCTCGGAATTACGCCGTCCTTCTTATCTGGAGAGAGAGAGAGAGAGAGAGGAAGGGAGGGAGGGAGGGAGGGAGGGAGGGAGGGAGAGAGAGAGAGAGAGAGAGAGAGAGAGAGAGAGAGAGAGAGAGAGAGAGAGAGAGAGAGAGAGAGAGAGAGATCCCACCCTTAGTAGGATGCAGAAGATCCCACCAAGGCAGTTGATTCAGTTTGGCTTCTGGAATAGGAAGTGGCTCACTGCAGTTCACAAAACAGGCTGAATGGTCATCCTAGTTTGCAACATCATGGGAGAGAGAGAGAGAGTGTGTGTGTGTGTCCGTCTCTCTAGGGGAAACCAACAAGGCTTAATTTGGGCCAGGGGTCCACCCAGTGTGGATTGCGTTGGTGGTCCTGGGACGTTTAGAACAGGACCCTCCAAATATTGATCAGCTGATCGGGTCCCGGAGGGTCACTTCTCCCCTGCAGGGAAGGTCCATTGCTGAAATTCTTTGGGGTCCACCTCCTTGCGCAGTTTGAGGGTGGCGTTGGATTGATGGTGGCAATTCTTGCAATGCGCTGTAATCAGGGCCGGATTTAGATGAAAAGAGGCCCTAGGCTATTCCACTTATGAGGCCCTTTCACCTCCCATTTTTAAGTTTGTAAATTACACGAGAGACAATAAAATACATCATTACTGTGATATATATCAATATATATCAATATATATAGCTGGCCTCCCGACGGAGGGCGGCTCTGCTCTGCGGCAAAGGCAGCGAGGCCAGCCGCCTCCCCTGCTGTGCTCAGCTGCCCGGCTCGGCCCCCTCGCCCTCACCTGCCTGGCCGCTGGTGGGCTCCGCGTCGACGGGGCGGCTACTGGGAGCGGCCGCGCCTCTCGCCCGACCGCCGGTGCTGGGAACGTGGGCGGGCTCCCCAACTGCCGTGGCGCTGGAACGATCTTAACCAATACATTTTTATGTTTGTTTATTAGTCACGTGTGTAGAATTTCTCCTTATTTTCGGTTCAGTGTTTTAGTGTTCACTGTTTTTAGAATAGTGTAATTTTAATTTTGCTAACAATTTGAATGTAGGTCCCTCTTGATCTTGAGGCCCTAGGCTGAAGCCTAGTTAGCCTATAGGAAAATCCGGCCCTGTAATGGTTAAGGAAGGGGCATGTGCCACTTTGGAGTGGCATTCCAGTGGGCACAGCGGGCAACCGGGTAAAAATTGTCGTGTTTACATATACACGAGTGAAAATTGACTATGTTTCTGTCAGAGTAGCCCTTGTTTGGCATGAGGATGGGGGGCTGTTATAAGGTTTTGGAGAAGTGCAGCTCCAGGGAGCCCAGGGTTCAAATCCCACCCTCTGGATGTGGCCGGCCCCTCACTCCACCTGACACTTTCTGGGGCTGCTGTGAATATGACAAGAGGAGTCCAGGGTGGAGAAGAACATCAGTGGTCTTATGGGAGGGTCCCACTGGGAGAGAGATGGGGGGTTCGGGTACAGGTCAGGGCTCCCCATGCTGCCCAAGGCTTGATTGAGGAGGATTCTTCTTTTTTTTTTAATTTTTATTTTAAACACATCAACAAAAACAAACACATGACTTAAAACAACATAGGAACAAGAAGTTCCATCGTATATCATACAGCAGTTCCGTATCGGTTTCTTTACAGTTAGTGTTTTCCTTTCTATACATTTCTATCTTGCATTCATGGTCCCCTTATTCGTTATCCATTTTCATGTACAATTCTGTATTTATTTATACTTAGCTATTTATAACAAAATATTGTTTACCTATATTGTGTTTTATATTCTTACTGTCATTTATTCTCCTACATACAATTATAGATATACATTCACATAGTTATTCTTTTTCTTTGCCATTCTTATATTATTATTATTCCATTTAACAGGTTATAATATATAGTTTGAGTTGCTTTGTTTACCATCCCTTCCGCCTGTTGTAACACCACCTTATTTTCCCTTTCTTTACTCCCTCCCTTCCTTCTCTACTTCCTTCCTTCCTCCTCGCCTTCCCTTTCTTTCTTCCCTTACCTCTCCCCTACTCCTACCCTCTCTCTTCCCCTTCCTGCCCTCTCTCCTTCTCTTTCTCTCCCTTCCACCCTCCTTTCCTCTTTCTCTCCCTTCCACCCACCTTTCCTTACCTCTTTCTTCTTCCCTTACCTCTCCTCCACTCTTCCTCTTCCTTTCCTACTATCTCTCCTTCTCTTTCTCTCCCTTCCACCCACCTCTCCTTACCTCTTTCTTCTTCCCTTACCTCTCCTCCACTCTTCCTCTTCCTTTCCTACTATCTCTCCTTCTCTTTCTCTCCCTTCCACCCTCCTCTCCTTACCTCTTTCTTCTTCCCTTACCTCTCCTCCACTCTTCTTCTTTCTTTCCTGCCCTCTCTCTTTCTCTCCCTTCCACCCACCTCTCCTTACCTCTTTCTCCTTCCCTTACCTCTCCTCCACTCTTCCTCTTCCTTTCCTACTATCTCTCCTTCTCTTTCTCTCCCTTCCACCCTCCTCTCCTTACCTCTTTCTTCTTCCCTTACCTCTCCTCCACTCTTCTTCTTTCTTTCCTGCCCTCTCTCCTTCTCTTTCTCTCCCTTCCACCCACCTCTCCTTACCTCTTTCTTCTTCCCTTACCTCTCCTCCACTCTTCCTCTTCCTTTCCTACTATCTCTCCTTCTCTTTCTCTCCCTTCCACCCTCCTCTTTTGAGGAGGATTCACCTTCCACTTCAATCTCATGGAGCCACAGACCGGACCATTGTCAGGTTTACCAGAGGCAGAAAAAAAAAAGTGTCCCAAGTTGCTAAATTCAGGATTTGGGGCTGGGCTAGGAACCCCACAATTCCCGATTAAGAAGCATAGCTAGCACGACTAATAATGGCCCCCAAAGACAAACCTTATTAGTTGGAGGCTTCAAAAAAAACCCTATTTACTTTTATTTACATATTTGCGTTATTACTTTTACAAATAACTCCAAGGCGGTGCATGTATCTAGCCCTCCTATTTTTCCCCACAACAATCCTGTGAGGTGGATTGGGCTGAGAGGGGGTGAGGTGGGATTTTCCCAAAGTCACCCACCCAGCCAGCTTTCCTGGCTGAGGTGGGACTTGAACTCACGGTCTCTCGTGCTTTGATGGGCCTTTGTGGGGGTTTGTTTCTCTCCTGAGAGGCATTTCTTGGATCTGAAGAGCAGAGGTGGTGCAGTGGTTAGAATGCTGTACTGCAGGCTACTTCAGCTGACTGCAGTTCTGCAGTTCGGTGGTTCAAATCTCGCCGGCTCAAGGTTGACTCAGCCTTCCATCCTTCCGAGGTGGGTAAAATGAGGACCCAGACTCTGGGGGCGATATGCTGATTCTGTAAACCACTTAGGGAGGGGTGAAAGCCCTATGAAGCGGTATATAAGTCTAACTGCTATTGCGGTGGTGGTGGTGGTGTGTGTTTGTGTGTGTGTGTGTGTGTAGGTAGAGAAGGTACGGTTGGAAGAAGAAGGGCCCTGTCTGAGTCGCAGGCCATACTTTGAGAAGAAGAGGCTTCTCCTCCTTCGTTTTTTTCCACCCTGCGTGAGATAAAAATGCAAATTATTCTCCCGGCAGCTTCCACGCTGGTCGAGGCTGCTCCGCTATTTCTATCAGGCTTGGTTCAGTTTGCACGTGATGTACAGGTGGAACCGGGTGTGAATCATGCTTCGTTTGTAAGCACCCGAGTGAGGATTTGGACCGTGGTGGGTTTGGGAGCTGGTGCCCTGCCAGGATGCCATCTAAGAGTTCAGATTCTGTGCGCACTTTCAGAAAAGACCATTTCTAGGGAATTTCTTAGAGGGAGATAGATAGCCTTTGGAGGCCTGGCTGGCCTGGGCTCCACCAGAGTTAGGTCTAGTTAACCCCAGGATGCCCCACAGCTGTGGGGCAGAGGGAAGGCGAGGGTGCCAAAGGGCAGCCAAAGAAGCAGCCCTTGGAGAGAGAGCCCTGACTTGGGCTAGGCCAGAGGCGGCAGCCGGCTGACCTTGGCTGACCTTGGGAAGCTGCCGGGGTCAGGGAGAAGAGGAGCCGGTCAACCGGGAGGAAGGAGGGAAAGGCCTCCCGTTAAGGGCTCCTCCGCTTCCAGCTGTGCCTCGGATGGGGACCCCAGTCAAAGCAGCTCCTCTGGACGCTGCAAGAAGAATCCAGGCCGGGGTTTCTTTGGCCTTTCCAGCGCAGCCCTGCAGGGGGGGGGGGGGCTTTCCCTTGCCTGGCCTACCTCGCAGGGCGAGTGTCCAGACAGAGGGAAGAAGCGGGTGGAGAGGAGAGGCCCGGGCCGGCTCCTCCGCCTCCACCCCCGGGGCGGTGTGCGGGAGGGAGGGCGGCCGCTGCGCCTTTAAGGCCCCCTGCTTAACATGCTCGGCGCTGCTGCCGCGGCCCTGCGCCCCGATTGGCTGCGGCGCGGCGAACGGGAGCGGCGGGGCGAGCGCGATGCTCTGCCTTCCCCCTTTCCCGTCCAGGGAGCGCAGGCAGCGGCGGCGGCGGCGGCCCCTCCGCTCTCCCCAGCCGCGCCGCCAGCAGCAGCAACAGCGGCAGCGGTCCCTTCCTCGCCAGCCCGCAGAAGCCCCCGCTCGCCCGGCCACCCCTGGCAGCAGCGACCGCGGCCGGCGGGAGCAGCAGTGGGCGCCCCCTCCCCGGAGCTGGGCAGGCTCGGAGGGCTGGGCGATGCAGCGCGCCTGCCGCCGCCGCCGCGGTGATGCTGCGCTAGCGACGACGACGGCGGCGGCGTGGTCGGCGCGCCCGCGGAGGTGACGGGCTCGGCGGCGGGCGGGCGGCGGCGGGCGCGGCGCGCGGGGGCCGGCGGGGTCATTGTCTCGGCGCGGCCAAGATGCACAAGCACCACCACTGCTGCCGCTGCCCGGAGTGCTACGAGGTGACGCGCATGGCGGCCCTGCGGCGCATGGAGCCCCCCAGCTACGGCGAGTGGCAGCAGCACGAGCAGTTCGTCGGCGGCGGAGGCGGCGGGGGCGGCGGCGGGGGCTACGGGGGCTACGGCTCGCAGACGCTGCCCTCGCAGCCCGGGGGCGCCACCCCCACGGCCCGCGCCAAGGGCAAGCTGGTGCCCACGGCCCGCGACAGCGCGCCCCCCGCGCCGCCCAAGCAGGGGCCGCCCAAGGGGGGCGGCGGCGGGGCGGGCACCCCCAAGATCAACGGCAGCAGCCCTGCCTGGTGGCCCGAGTGCACCTGCTCCAACCGCGACTGGTATGAACAGGTGGGTGCCGCCGCCGCTCCTCCTCGGGCGCCCGCGGGTGGGCAGGAGCGGGTGGGGGGGGGGAGGCCCTCGAGCGGCCGGTCCGCGCGTGGATGCGCCCATCCCTTCACCCAGGCCGAGCGGCCGTTGGGGAGGACCCCGTCTATCCCCCCCCCCCCGCAACCCCTTCTGAGCCAAGTGGGCTGGCGGACCCCTTTGGCCCCGAGACGGCTCGGGGAAACCTCCCCGCCGCAGCCGCTGCCTGGGCGATCCCAGCGGAGAAAATGGATGGAGCCTCACGCGAGGCAATAAAATGGAGGCTGCCTCGGTGGGTCCCCGCTTTGCGCGAGTGGGCCAAGCCTCCGTTGCGGGAGGATGCCAGCCCTCCAGGGGCAGAATCCTTGGGGGGGGGGCGTCCAGGGGGGAAGTAGGGGGGAGCAGCCCTGGCGTGGCGATGGCCTCTCTCTTTGGCATTGGGCATTGCGGTTGTGCCAGAGCTTCATGGGCTTCTCCCCGATGCCCCCTTGCCCGAAGGCAGCTTGGGCAGTTGGCTGGAAGTGGGGAGGGGGGTTTACGGTGGGCAATCTCTGCCTGAAGCCACTGGGCTCCCTTCCCCCCAGAGCGGTCAGATGGGAATTGGTACATACACATCTCTCTCCTAAGATGGCAGTGGCAAGATGTGCGTGTGTGTGCGCGCGCGGAGTGAAGGACCACTCTGCTCTGGATCTGGCTGTTTAATGCACTGCTGGTCGAAAGGCACAATGGTGGCGTGATGAGAAAACGTTTGGGAGGACTGGGGAGGGGGAGGCATTCTTTGGTGGTGGTGGTGGGCTGGCATGTAGCAGCTGAGCTGGAGAGGTCCTGGCAGGCTGTGGAGGATGGGGCTCAGAGAGAGGGCCCAGACAGGCCACATTCCTCACAGGAGTCTCAGCGGGGGTTTGCATTGAGCCTCCCCTGGGGAGGGGCACCTCTCTCTCTCTCTCTCTGCCAGCCTGGCCAAGCGGCGTGGTCCCCCGTGGCCTGGTACTGGGCACTGGGCTGCCTTTAGCAGTGCCAGAAGGGGAGGTGGGGCATGTCCCAGGTTGCCTGTATCCCTGCTATGTGTGTGGAGGTGCTTCTAATTGCCTGGCCTTCCTTGTGGCTCTTTGGCACTGGCACATGGGGAAGAAGGAAGGCCTGGCTTGAGTGCCAATCATGCCCCTTGTTATTGGCCCCACTTTTATCTCCGGTGTCAGTTGCCACAAGGCATGAGGGGAATCGGCAGAGCCTGGGAGAGGCCAGGCGGCTGTGATTGATTTTGTAGGACAGGAATCCCCCCCCCCCCAACAGAATCTTTTCAATACCTCCCCCACTCCCATCATTTTCCAGTAGCTCATGAAGTGGGGATCCTTAGCCAGGGGCATGAAGGAACAGGCACCCCATTTGCCACTGTGGAGTGGCCCAGAACAGGGCACACGTGCCATGGTGAAGCAGTTGGCAGGAGGGCGATGCAAAGGGGGGATAGGCTGATCTGGAGAGGGAGGCCTTCCTGCCCCCGTGGCTGGCCTGTGCCAGTTCAACCCATCACAACACCATTTGGGGGGGGGGGTTCTTTTTTTGGGGGGGGGCAGGGAGGGTTAGAAAAGTGAGAGAGGCAGCCTTATCTTCGGGGTGACTGGCTTCTCCCATTCTGGAGCCCTTGATGGTGCCCAGGATGGGAGAAGAGGAGATGGAGGGAGCCGGGCATCCGATGGGCACTCGGAGGTTGCCTGAGGCGAAAGGAGTGGGTGACAAGGGATAAAATGGGACAAGGCGGAGGGGGCAGGTGGGTGGGGCGCCTGGCTGAGGGTGGGCGGGTGGGGCAGGAGGGCTGCGGGGGTCCCAGGGGTGGGTGGGTTTCCCGAGGCAAGGAGTGGGGGGGGAGCGAGGGAGCGAGAGGATGGGGCCGAGAAGCTGGAGGTGGAGGTTGGCAGAGTGAGGTTGCTATGGCTACTCATGTTCTATTCAGAGAGGGAGGAGGGAGGGAGCTTCATCCTGACACTGGAAGGTGGAGGCGGAGGAGGAGGAGGAGGAGGAGGAGGAGGAGGAGGAGGAGGGTGGGTAGGGGGGAGCGGAGTGGAAAGCAGCACAGCTGGGGGAAAGCAGGGGAAGTGGGCAAGCCGGCTGGCGGGCTGGCGTAGGAGGTGCCAGGCCGCTGGAGTGGTGGATGGGTAGAGGGGCCGCGGGGAGCCACCCCTGCCGCTTCGCCTGGCTCCCCCTCGGGATGTTCTCCCTGTTGTGCGCAAGGCAGGATGTCTGCCACCGAGGGTTGCTTTGGCATTCGCTATGACTCAGAGGGAACGAAAAACCTACCCCCCCCCAACACCCTGCCTCAGCTGCATGGCATTTAGGATAAGTGGAGCCCTGAGAACAGAGGGCTTCTCCCAGGTTCTCCATCCTAGGGACTTCCAGCATCTGCCCCCCCCACCTCCAGCCCCCTTGGGGAAACCCTTGTGTGCCTCTGCCCTCTTATGGGGTAGGGATCGCAGGGGGGAGAGGGCGGCAGTCAATCACTGGGGATCCTTCTGCCTCTCAGCCCTTGGCACAAATCCGGAGGCCGGCTTTTAGGATCTTGCAATCTCTTTGGCAGATTGGAGATCATCTGTTATCTGTTTCCAGCTTCGCCTGGGGTTTTTCCCTTGGGTCTGCAATGGGTACCCCCCCGCCACGCACACACTTTGCATCGCCTGTTGTGCACAGGTGTGCTGCGGTGGTCCTTTCCCACCCGAGTGTGCTCCTCTGGGCACCTCCTCCTTCCCACCCAGGTATCTGAATTAGAAGGCCCCCCAGTGATAGCAATCGTCCATTCTTCCCTGACCCATAAGTTCTGTGGGCCCCTCTAGCGGCAGCTGTTTGTGTGCCCCGAGAGAGTCTTCGTAGGGGTCTTGATGCTGGGGCTGGAATGTGCTGGAACCAAACCTTGTTGGTCCCCATTGATCCCATCTCATTTATTAACTGGTCAATAGCTTTGTCACCGGAGAATATCCGGCTGGCCCTGGGCAGGGTGGTCTCTTGGGTAGAGTGATCAAGAGGTCGCACCACCTTTTAAAGGCAGAACTTGGGTAGTAGACCTATGGGGCAGAAGGAGGGGGTCTTCAGATCCCAGGCAACCCCCAGGCAGATCCCAGATCTACAAGGGACGCAGCCAATTCCCCCCAGATTCTTCCAGGAATTTTATCTCCTCTCTGAATCTCCACGTATAACCCTGGGTCTTAAATGCGGGGTCTTTATCTTCTCAGGCTCTGCTGCCATTGGAATAACTACTCATCAGGGAGCAGGAGGGGAGGGGGCTTGGTGGGGGGGAAAGGAGCTTCCATTCCCAAGTTGTCTTTTCTCCGTCCCTCCTTCCTACTGGCCGTTTTCCTGCTTAGCTGCTGGGGTCGTTTCCCCAGAAAGAGGCCTTTCCCATGATACTCGATGCCACGAGGATGGCCAGCCTTGGCTGATCTTGGAAATGCCGTAACGTCGGAATCTGTTGGGAATCCGGAGAGTAATCTGGGAGTCAAAAAAGCCAAAACGGGCCTACTTGTGATCTTTGTGCCCGCTTCAGCGTGCCCGCGGAGCCTCTCCAATGTAGAACGGAGGGGTTGTTTTTTTTTTTTTGGCTTGGCCTAGTCCTGAGTCTTGCCAGTCTTGTGCCAATACCTGATGACTAATTTTTGAGGTGCGGGGGGGAAGGGGCCCTAATTTGACTTCGCTTCCTTTTCTCTCTCGCAGGCAAACAACTTGGCTTAGAACCCAGTGATGGATTCTAACCCAGCCGTAAAAATGATTCATTCCATTCCATTGGCTCGGAGAGCCGGGCGGTGCCAATTTTTTTTTCTCTCGGCAGAAGCCTGAGAAACAGCTGAGGGATCCCCCCCTTTCCCTTCCCCATTTTGGACCGGAAGCCTTGGAGATGGGCAGGGAGGATCTCGCTAGGTCTGCCTGCTGATCTGTGACACCTGCTCCAAACTAATCCTAATGTGTAGGAATGTTGAATGTTGATTTTATTTATATGCTGCCCTTTTCCCCCGAAGGGGACTCAGGGCGGCTCACAACTCAACCAGGGAAGGGGGATACAAACAGAAAATTAAAACGACACAAAACAATACATAATTTAAAATACACAACAGTCATACCATTCGAGGAGGGGGGCAACAGCTCTTTAGCCCCAGGCCTGTCTGAACAGCCAGGTTTTAAGGGCTTTGCGGAAGGCCTGGAGGGTGGTGAGGGTTCGAATCTCCATGGGGAGTTCGTTCCAGAGGGTCGGAGCAGCCACAGAGAAGGCTCTCCTCTGGGTAGTCGCCAGTCGACACTGGCCGGCGGATGGAATTCGGAGGAGGCCTAATCTGTGGGATCTAATCGGTCTAGTGGAGGTGATTGGCAGCAGGCGGTCTCTCAAGGAGTTATATGTGTCCCTCTGCCTCTCTAGGAAGCCTCTCCTTGGCTGTTCTTAGCTTAGATCGGCCTCTGTTCAGCTCTCTCTCCATTCAAGAAGGGTGGGGGGGGGGTGATTTCTCTTCATTTTTGGGCATCAGGAGGGTAACTCCGCTGCTTTCCTGCCTACAAAAGCCAACCCCATCCAGCCCTCTTGGCTGAAAAGACAAGGCCTGTTGTACGTAAAATTTGAGGCCAGGGTGCCTTGAGGCCGAGTGAAACGGTGCCCTTCCCCAGTGGTGTGGAAAAGTGGTGGTGGGGAGGCCCTGCGGTGTTATTTGCAGGCCAGGTTCAGGCAGGTTTGAGGCCTGGCTATCCAGCCCTTTCTGGCCAGGCTACCTGCCACCTGGAGGTTAGGGTGGCTGTAAATCTTCTTTCCAGGAGACTTGCCCTCTCCCCATGTGGCTAGAGGTACTCAGAGGCCGATAGGAAAAATAACCTCCTTTGTTGGGGAGACCCCTGCCTAATGTTGACTTGGAGGAGAGGGGGTCTTCTCCTCTCCTGACCAATGGCTACACAGCTTCTGACATGGCCAGCCTAAGTCCTTTCCTTAAGCCAGGGGTGTCCAAACCTGGGAACTTTTAAGACTTGTGGACTTCAACTCCCAGAATTCCCCAGCCAGCTGGCCTCTTTTAAAGGGATATCCGCCCACAAAAAGTCCTGTGTGGCTGAGAACGATGGGAGTTGTAGTCACGTGGCAGCCCTGCTGGGTGGCCGTCGTTGGGCAGGATGCGGCTTCTGCCTGGCTCGGTTGGGGGGGGGTTGGAGGAGCCCCTCCGCTCCGGCCTCCCCCTCTCCCAGGGATGCGAATGATGACTGTGAGAATCCCATTTTATGCAGTCATTTGCCATCTCAATGGCTCTAATACAGGGGTGTCCGAACTTGAGAACTTAAAGTTCCCAAGTTTGGACACAACTACCTTCGGCGATTGGCTGGCTGAAGTGCCGCTCATGCTTCTTCTTCTTCTTCTTCTAATATTATTATTACTGACAGGTTTTTGGCTTCTATTCCCATGAAAGCTGCGATGGCTTTTTCTGGGAGATATAAAGAATACAATAGGCGATATTCTGCCTAGTGAGTAATTGGGGCGGCAGAGAATAGGCTCGCCTTATCACATGGACGTAGCCCTTGGAGTGACAGCCCAGGGTGCTTCTCTTGGTGCTGGCCACATTCAGCTCCCTCCCTCTCTGCGGGAGGGTTTACCTTGTGCTCCCATCGCCCGTCTGGCTGTTCCCTGGCACCCAGTTTGGTCCGGCTGTCTGGATCCGTCTTGAATGTGTGGCTGCCCTTTTGGAGGTTCTGTTGATTTGGTCTGAAATTTCATTTCTCCACCGGTTCAGCCTGTGCCGGACTCTGCTTAGTTCCATCTGCTTTTATTCAGGACTAGCGGGGAGGGAGGGGGGGGCGTCAAAGCATAAAATCAGTGAGTGGATGTTGCTACGGGAGACCATCCGTCTCTTGCCAGAGCCTGCTTGGGGATCCTGGCCAACCCGGATCTGGGATTCGGGATTCTAAAGGATCAGGTGGGCTGCCTTTCCTTCTGGTGGCTGCTCCAGAATTGCTTCCTCGCTCCCCTTGCCCCCAAAAGTGAGCCTTTCAGCTCTACTGGGAACAAGGGGTTCATTTGGCTGGAAAGCCATTTGGGCTGATGAGCGAACATTGTGGGATCCTGAGTGCACCCCAGGCATTTTAGAGAGAGGACAGGAGGCCAAAGGAAGGGGGCTGATGGGGCAGCCAGGCTGGCTGCTCCCTCGTACAGAAACATTTTCTGTTAGGGGGTAATGGTATCCGGTCACTCTTTCCCCCCACCCCCCAGCTCTTTTCGGTGAATGTGGAAACAGGCCTTCTTCCTGGCGTGTTGGCCTTTGGCTGAATCCGCCCCTGGGCAGCCAAGCCCAGCTGCCCACTCTGACTGACAGTGGCTCTGGAGGAGGCTGGGAAGAGGGATGATCCCTTGGGGCCGGGAGGGGTGGGGCTGCCCCCCGTCCTCCCACAGCTGCCTGCCTCGGAAGAAGAGCTGGAGCCCACTTCAGCAGGCGCCGGTGCTGGACAGCTCCCGTCGCCTGGGAAAACGGTGGCGGGGGAGAGGGGAGGAATCTGGGAAGGCCCGGGTTGGGGAGGGCGCTGGATCGAGCCCTCCCCTTCCCCGCGCTGAGCACCCCCCCTCCGGAGATAGGAGTCAGGAGTGGAAGCAGACAGGTGGATTCAAACTGCACCGAAGGCTGTAAAATTAACCAGTTATGGGGGTGGTGGTGGTCCTTGGTGGTTTCTGAGTTTGTTTTCTTGCAGACATTTCATTACCCAAACTAGATAACACCATCAATGCTAATCATCAGCATTGCCCACCCCCCATGTCAGCCCTGAGCTACAAATATTCTCATTTATTATTAACCAGTTAAAATAAAATCTGAGATTTCAGTTTACTAGTTTGTGCTCCAGAGGCAACATTACCTGCAGAATGGGTGGACAGATGGACCGAAGTGTATATGACAGAGAGAGAGAGACAGAGAGAGAGGGAGGGAGGGAGGGAGGGAGGGAGAAAAAGACAGAGAGAAAGAGAGAGAGAGAGACAGAGACAGACAGAGAGAAAGAGAGACAAAGAAAGACAGAGAAAGAGAGACAGATAGACTGACAAATAGCAATAGCAATAGCAGTAGACTTATATACCGCTTCATAGGCCTTTCAGGCCTCTCTAAGCGGTTTACAGAGAATCAGCATATTGCCCCCAACAATCTGGGTCCTCATTTTACCCACCTTGGAAGGATGGAAGGCTGAGTCAACCCTGAGCAGGTGAGATTTGAACCGCTGACCTGCTGATCTAGCAGTAGCCTGCAGTGCTGCATTTAACCACTGCGCCACCTTGGCTCTATCTTGACAAAGATAGAGAGAAAGAGAAAGAGAGAGAAAGAGAGAGGGTGAGAGAGGGAGAGAGACAGAAAAGGACAGAGAGAGAGAGAGAGAAAGAGACAGAGAGAGAGAAAGAGACAGAGAGAAGGGAGAGAAAGAGAGACAGACAGACCGATAGACCAACAGAGAGAAAGAGAGAGGGGGGGAGGGAGAAAAAGACAGAGACAGAGAAAGAAAGAGACAGAAGAGAGAGAAAGGGAGACAGACAGATAGACCCAGACAAAGACAGAGAGAGAGAAAGAGAGAGAGAGAAAGAGAGACAGACAGATAGACCGACAAAGACAGTGAGAGAGAAAGAGACAGACAGAGAGAGGGAGAGACAGAGAAAGAAAGAGTCAGTGAGAACAGAGAGAAAGAGAGACAGATAGACAGACCTACAGAGAAGAGAGAGCGCTCAGCCACTGGGCTTCTTAAGGCTTCGAAGGAACCTCGTGGCAAAGGAATGTCACTTGGGTGTCAGGTGTCCATTTCTCCACCCCAGTCCCTCCCCCCCTCCACTTTTTTCTTTGAATGATTTAAAACCTCTTCGCCTTCCTGGGTGTCTGTTTTCCCAAATTGCATTTCCTTGAGCATGTTTGCTTTTAATACAGATTTTGGCTTTCGTTTTTTGGGGGGAATGGATTAATCACTCTTGACTGCCTTGGGTTCGGGTTTTGGCAACTGCTTCCTGTTTTTGAGTATTTCTTCTACAAGTCCAAACTTGGAACCAAGCAAGAACCGAAAACCTCTCAAACTGAAACTGGCGTCCTGGATTGGCCGGCTGGGGGGGGGTCAGTGGTGTGGTGGAGGCTGAAGACTGACTGTGAGATCCGGTCGCTCTTCTTGGTGTAGGATGGGAAAGAGACCTTTGACCTATTGTTAAAAATAAGGGTTTTTTAACACAATGATCATAAAAAAAGGTTCCCTGCCTAATTTACTAATTGTGCTTCGTTATTCGATACTGCGCATTTAAAATTACCTTTGAAATCTAGTTCTTGTGGTTCATTGTTAGCTCCTAGGGCCGAGTTGGTGAAAAGCCGAAAAAGAAAATAAAGGAAATATTGCTAAAGATGAAGGAATCTTTTCTTTCTCCTGAGTAATGACAGAGCCTGAGAGATCTCTGGATTCTGGATCTGTCCAGGATCTGCCAAAGACTGTTGGATAAAGTCGGCATTCCAGACCAGAGGAAAAAAAATATTTATTTATTAAATATATTTATATGCCGCCCAATTCCAAAGGACTCCGGGTGGCTTACAAAAAATATTTAAAAAAGCACATAACGATAAAAAACAATTTAAAAACAACAAACACCCCTCATACATTCATTCTAGTCGGGGCTGGACCTCAGTAGTGAGGTCAACAGCCCCCAGGCCTGCCGGAACAGCCAAGTTTTTATGGCTTTCCTGAAGGCCATGAGAGTGGGTATGGTCCGGATTTCCGGGGGGAGCTGGTTCCAGAGAGTCGGAGCTGCCACCGAGAAGGCTCTCCTCCGAGGGCCCGCCAGCCGACACTGTTTGGCTGACGGCATCTGAAGGAGGCCCAATCTGTGGGATCTTACTTACATGTTAGAGTGGACAAGTTTTCAGCCAGCTGGCAAACGGCTGGATAATAGCAATAGCAATAGCAGTTAGACTTATATACCGCTTCATAGGGCTTTCAGCCCTCTCTTTCAGCGGTTTACAGAGTCAGCATATCGCCGCCGCAGTCTGGGCCCTCATTTTACCCACCTCGGAAGGATGGAAGGCTGAGTCAACCTTGAGCCGCTGAGATTAGAACCGCCAAACTGCAGCTAACAGTCAGCTGAAGTGGCTGCAGTACTGCACTCTAACCACTGCCGAGGGGGGCCGAGGCAGAAGGGGCACTGATCCTGCTCTTCTCCTCCACGGAAGGGACACCCCTTTGTGGGGGCCGTATGCCAAGGCCGGCCACACGGCTCAGGGGCCGCCCTGGGCAAGGGGATAACCCGCCGAGGGCCGCTCAATTCACACGGGTATTTTTTGCTCTTCCAGGCCAGCCCTTCTCCCATTATTGTGAACACCGAGACTCTGGAGCCCAGCCTCTCCGTAAGTTTGCCTCCTCCGCTAGAGTCCCTGCCTCCCTCCGAAGGGTCTCGCTTCCTTCCAGGAAGAGGCCCTTCTTGGGCTGCCCGCTGGGGTGGGGCGGGGGACACTCCCTTGCCTGGAGCCTCAGGTAGGGGGTGGGTTTGATCGCCAAGTAGGCCTGCCGGTTCTTGGAGAGAGCGACCCAAAGAGGCTCCCTAGGAATACGCCTGTGGGCTGGGCCCCTTGCTCACTTCCCACCTGCCTAAGGAACCTGCCTTCCAGGGCCCTTCCCGCGGGCATCCTCACCTTGACTGAGTCAGTAACGGTGTCCTCTTTCCTTCACCACCGGTTCAGTAGTGGGGACCTACACAGAAGGTGCAAACCGGCCGTATACCACCTCTGCTCTCTGTGCAACCAGTCGGCCTCCTTGGGGATTTGGGGCCCTAGCAAGGCCCCCAGCCAGGGATTTGGGGCTGTGGGAGGCCTTTAAGGGGGGAGCTCCTGAAATAAGCAGCACCGGCGTGGCCATGCCTTGTCCAGGTTTTATTTCACCAGCATCTGCATTGGTGCAGAATCTGGTTTGAACCGTGCAGGAGGGGACTCAGTGACCAAAAGATTTCCGAAGCCAGCAGCCTTTTTTTCTCCGGCCTTCTCCTGTTCCTGATCCACGTGGATCAGAAGACACCTTTGCTGGCTATGTCAGGGCTGGTCTTTGGCCCCCTGGGCTGTGTGTGCCAGGCGTGCCAGTGGGACACCTGGCATGCCATTCATTTCTGGGCCCCTGGAACTCCCCTTCTCTCTCCCCCCAGGTGAATGGCAGCGACGGCATGTTCAAGTACGAGGAGATCGTCCTGGAGCGGGTGAGTGAGGCTGCCCCGGTTCGGTCTTCCCCTCCCGCCATCGAAGCCCTGGCTCTTTTGTGCAGTGGTCTTCAGAGACGGAGCTTCCTGGGGTCTCCAGTAAGGCTGGGAGACCCGGCTGCCCCAAGCCTTCCCTTCCCAGGGTCCGCCACTCCTGGCCCACCGGGCTCTCTGCTCCCTCTCCGGTTTCCTGCTCCTCGCTCATATTGGTTCTCTCGGCAGGGAAACTCCGGCCTGGGCTTCAGCATCGCTGGTGGCACCGATAACCCCCATATCCCTGACGATCCTGGCATTTTCATCACCAAGATCATCCCCGGTGGGGCGGCTGCCATGGACGGGCGCCTGGGGTGAGTGTCAGGGGGCGCAGAGGCCCCAACCCTGCAGGGCTGGGAGGTTTGGGGGCCAGGTGGGCGGGGGGGCCTCCTTCCCTCACCCTCTGCTCTGCTGCCCAGGGTCAACGACTGCGTGCTCCGGGTCAACGAGGTCGACGTCTCGGAGGTGGTGCACAGCAAGGCGGTGGAGGCGCTGAAGGAGGCAGGGCCGGTGGTGAGGCTGCTGGTCAGGCGAAGGCAGCCCCCTCCGGAGACCATCATGGAGGTCAACCTCATGAAAGGACCGAAAGGTGAGAGAGGCGGGGGTCCTGGGGAGGTGGAGCATCGCCACGAGCTTCCATCCAAAGAGTCTCGGTTGGGGTCTCACCAGAGGGCCGGGCAGGGCAGTCAACCACTCGGCTGTGTGTGTGTGTGGGGGGCACCGCAGGAGCTGCTGCCAACTGGGAAGGTGCCTGTGGGGGTTCCTGGAGCCCCCTCCTCGGGAGAACCTGCTGCCTGGAGGCGCACGGCTCATTCCAGCTATGGGAGAAGGAGAACAGTCACAGCC
This sequence comes from Thamnophis elegans, assembly GCF_009769535.1. Lineage (NCBI taxonomy): Eukaryota > Metazoa > Chordata > Lepidosauria > Squamata > Natricidae > Thamnophis > Thamnophis elegans. Next base: position 55,329,298 of record NC_045552.1, read on the forward strand.
TTGCAGAGGAGGCAGTGGCTCCGCCCAAGTTCTTGCAGTGAGGCTGGCCATGCCCCTATAGAGCATACCTCCCACCTCTCAGGGAGAAGAAGGACCCAAGCTCCCTGTCGCTCTTCCTCTGCCCTTCTGGCCATTGGCGGAAGGGTTCCTCCTTGTTGAGGGCCTCCCCCTGCTTGAGCCTTGGGCACTGCCCTGCTCGGCTCCCCGTTCTTTGCCAATGGCTGAGAAGGTTAAAGTAGGCCTGAGGAATGGGGGAGCCCCCACCCACCCACGCAATGCTCCTCCTTCCAGGGCTGGGCTTCAGCATCGCGGGGGGCATCGGGAACCAGCACATCCCGGGCGACAACAGCATCTACATCACCAAGATCATCGAAGGGGGCGCGGCCCAGAAGGACGGGCGGCTGCAGATCGGCGACCGGCTGCTGGCGGTGAGGACCCAGCGCTGCTTCCCTTACGGGCTGGGATGGGCCCTGCCAGGCGGTCAGGGGCCCCAGGGAGGGAGGTCCCCGCCTACGAAGCATGTCTTCCGGTTATGCCTGGTTCTGGTGCCACCAGAATCTAGGCCCAAACTCACCTGCAGGTGAATGGGCTGGTTGCCATCACAGGGCATCGATCCTCCATATTCTGAGGCACTCTATATCTTTTTTTCCCCATTTTTTTTAATTTTTTTATTCTCTTACATAGCTTTTTAAATATACATTCACCTAATTGTTATTCTTCTTGACATTTGTCATTCTTGTACGTTTGTTATTTCATTTAATAGGTTATAATACACAGTTTGGGTTGCTTTCTTTACCATCCCTTCCACCTGTTGTAACACCACCTTATTTTCCCTTTCTTCCTCCCTCCCTTCTCTACTTCCTTCCTTCCTCCTCTCCTTCCCCTTCCTTCTTCCCTTACCTCTCCTCTACTCCTACTCTTCCTCTTCCCCTTCCTACCCTTTCTCCTTCTCTTTCTCTCCCTTCCATCCTCCTCTCCTTCCCCTTCCTTCTTCCCTTCCCTTTCTCCCGCTCCTCCTCTTCCTCTCCCCTTTCCTACCCTCTCTCCTTCTTTTTCTCCCTTCCTTCCTCCTTGTCTTCCCCTTCTTTCTTCCCTTTCCCCTACTTCTACTCTTCCCCTTCCTACCCTCTCTCCTTCTCCTCCGCTCCCTTCCTTCCATCCTCCTCTCCTTCCCCTTCCTTCTTCCCTTCCCTTTCCCCTACTCTTCCTCTCCCCCTTCCTACCCTCTCTCCTTCTTTCTCCCCCTTCCTTCCTTCCTCCTTGCCTTCCCCTTCTATCTTCCCTTTCCCCTACTTCTACTCTTCCCCTTCCTACCCTCTCTCCTTCTCTTCCGCTCCCTTCCATCCTCCTCTCCTTCCCCTACCTTCTTCCCTTCCCTTTCCCCTACTCTTCCTCTCCTCCCTCATACCTCTCCTTCTTTCTCTTCCTTCCTTCCCCCTCCTTCCCTTCCCTCTCCCCTACTCCTACTCTTCCCCTCCCTTCCACCCTCCTCCCCTTACCCCTTTCCTGAGGCACTCCACCTTGTTGGGATGTAACCTGAGGGCCTCTTGACTTTCAGAGTGGGCCTTGGAGCCCCCTGGGGTCTCTCTCGATTTGCATCCAGAGCTTACCTGTGTGCTGCTCTCTCCCCCCCTCCCCTCCCCCTCCAGGTAAACAACACCAACCTGCAAGAGGTGCGGCACGAAGAGGCTGTGGCCGCTCTCAAGAACACCTCCGACATGGTGTACCTGAAGGTGGCCAAGCCAGGCAGCTCCCACATGAATGAGCTGTATGCACCCCCAGACTACGCCAGCAGTACGTCCCTGCTCCCCACAATCCAGCTCAGGGCCCGGCTGGGATCTGGGTGGCAGCCGAGGGGGGAGGCCGCCCCAGAGCATCGGAGGCTAAACCCGGTCTCTCTCCCGCCTTTTCTCTCCCCAGCTTTCTCTGCCTTGGCCGACAACCACATAAGCCATAATCCTGGCCTAGGCTATCTCGGAGGCATGGAGAGCAAGCCCGCTTACCCTGCTCCCCCCCAGGTCACGCCTGCCCGCTACTCGCCTGTGCCCCGCCACCTGATTGGAGAGGAGGACTTCACCAGGTGAGCAGCAGGCGCCCTGCCGGGTCCAACAACATATAAGGCTGAGGAGGGGGCATCTGTCTCCCCCCACGGGGCCTCCCTTTTCTTCCTCTGGCGCACAGAGGGGGCTGGGGTCTCATACCCAGAAGCAGGATCCTTTCAGAGGGAAGGTGTGTGTGTGTGTGTGTGTGAAACCTTCCCCCAAAGCTGGAACCCAACGGAGGGCAGAAGATCTGGGCTTGTTGTGTTTTGAAGCCAAACCCTCTGTACTGCCCCGCCTTTTCTGACGGCTGTCAGGGGTCCTTCTGGCTAGCCTCTGGCAGCCCCCAGCAGGCAGGGAGTCCGTTGACACAGACTCAACGGAATCGAGGGGTGGACTGGAGGGGGGGGGCAATGGGGAGGGGGTTTGAACACGTAGCCCGCCTGGCCCTTTTCTGTCCTGGAGATGGGTGAGAGGAGGGCTCTGTGGGCAAAGGAGAGGGCAGACACTGGCATCAGAGGGGTTGGGGGGGGTCAATGCAAGCAGGCTTCCAGTGGTCACCCAACGCCTGGCAGCGCTGGCTCGTGACCACACGAGGGCGCTAACCAGACTGAGGCAGAGGAATGCCTTGATTCCAACGTCCAGCGTGGTTTGCTGGCCTGCCGGAGGGGTCCCTCAAGGGGGCATTCAGGGGGCTGCCCTCTTGCCCACCGGATGCTCTACCCTGATGTCCATCAGGCTGTGATTTGGGTGCCCCCAAGCCTAGCTACCAAGGGCCTCTGGGGCTCCTCCCCGCTCTTGGCTCTCTAGGGCAGCCTGCCTTCTGCAGAGCTGGCTGTGCAGGCTGAGCCCTCCCCCTCCTGCCTAACAGTCCCTCCTGGCTGGCGCCCAGAGGGAGGGGAGGGTTAAGGCCTGTGGCAGCTTCTTGGGCATCTGGATCATCTCAATGCTCTTGACAGGTCCGGCTGCTGGGAGGGGAGGGCGGGGCAGTGCGGGATAAAAGGCAGGCTGCCTGCTCCCCCCACCCCAGAGATGCAGCCATCATGATCACGGTCAACGTCTCCTCCTCCATGTCCTACGGGAGGCAGGGCCCCCCACCGCAGTCTGCCAGCCTGCACCAAAGAAGGATTCGGTATTCTCCCCCCCCCCCTCCTCTTATGTGCTTTCAGTTCAGGGGCGGGGGTCTCTGCAAGGCTTGTGGTGGACGCTTGATTCCATCCTGCCTGGGAGGGATGCACCGCTCTTGAAGTGCAGACCCCTCCCAAACTAATTGGCAGGCGAAATGAGGGGCACAGAGGGGGCAGGGGGCAAGAGGAGAAGTTGGGACAGAGGCTGCTGGTTATGAGCCAGGAGAAGCTTGGAGGGTGTGTGTGGGGGGGGAATGAAGTGCTGGGGCTCCAAGGAGAAGAGCTGACCCTCCCCAATTCTCCCCGCTCCCCTTTTGCTCCTTCTGGGCATCAGCAGACCAGCCAAAGGCTCCCTTTACCCGGAATGTGTGGGTCCAGGTCAACCTTGGACTGAACGTGGGGGTGCAGCTGACAGGTTTTTTTGGGGGGTGGGGGGGTGGCTGGCTGACACCCACCATCTTGGGGTCCAGCCCCAGATGCTCCTGCCCTCCCTGACGGCTGCCCCTCTCCTCTTCCTCCTGCCAGGGAGCCCCGGAAGATCTCTCTGCACAAGGGAACAAGTGGCCTGGGCTTCAACATTGTGGGGGGCGAGGACGGGGAGGGCATCTTTGTCTCCTTCATCCTGGCTGGGGGACCAGCAGACTTGAGCGGGGAGCTGCGGCGTGGCGATCGGATCCTATCGGTGAGTGCCATGGGGGCCTTCTTCTGAGGGAAGGGGGTAAAGAAGAGGGTGCTTTTGCCAGCTGCATGCTCCCCCCTCCCCAGAGGTCTCCTGGCCTCTTCTGGCCCTTCTGCCCAGCCATCCAGGGGTTAACCCGTTGGCCCATGCAGGGCAAGGCAGGGCAGGGCACCTCACCCAACCGGTCCGGCCTGGCTTAGCCCAGCCCCATTGCGAGGAAGCTGGCTTCCTCTTGGCCAGGGGAAAACAGTGCCGAGGCTCCCCGCAGAAATGGATCCTCCGGCCTGCAGCAGGCGGGTGAATCCCGGTCCTCGCCAGCCAGGCTGCCCTCCCGCCTTCCAAAGACCGGGGCCCGATTTTCACCAGGTCAGGAGCAGGCTCCTTGCCACCGCTCAGGGCCTGGCGTAGTGTGCCAGCTGGAGGCTGCAGGCTTTGGGATTGGGGGGGGGGAGTCTTGGGGAGGCCCGCTGCCAGGCGCCCAGCTTTGCCCTCCTGCTGACGGGCGGGTCTGTTTGCCAGGTGAATGGCGTCAACCTCCGGAACGCGACACACGAACAAGCGGCAGCAGCCCTGAAGAGGGCGGGGCAGACTGTCACCATCGTGGCCCAGTACAGGCCGGAAGGTAAGAAGCCTGCGGCTCTCGGAGGGGGGGGGCTCCCCAGGGGGGCAGGCTGGCAACTCCACGGGTCAACTGGGTGGCAGGGCACCCTGGCTGCCCCCGCCTGGCGCCTGGCTTCAGCCCCTCTGCCAGGTTCCTTTCTCTTGGGGGGGTCAAGCAGTGCCGCCCCAGGTGGGTCCTGTAGGTGGGGAAGGGGACTCCCCAGTTGAGCTGGAGAGGCGCCTGCTGGCGCTGCCCTCCCGGGGTCTCTAGGGGCCAGTCCCTGACCAAGACCAGGCTGGAGCAGGGAAAGCAGCAGCGGGGGCTTCAGAATGGCCCCCCTCTCCTGCAATCCCCAGGGGCTTCCTCTCCCTGCCAGCCGGGGACCAGGAGAGGGCCCGGGGGTCCACCGGGGACAGCCGCGGGGCCGTCAGCGCAAGCTTTCCGCGGTTGATGCGGCATCCCCGCCGCTCTTTTCCCCCTTCCCCTTCCTGCGCGTTCGTGTGCACGGGAGGACACGCGTCGGCGCTGGGCAAAGAGCGAGCGGGCGTGGGCGGCGCTCTGCATGCAAATGAGATGCCTGGCCGGGGTTACCCGGGGATTATCGGCGCGTAGCGATGGGGCAGCGCGGCCGCCGATTGGTCGAGCAAGGCGCTGTCGTAGAAAAGGGGCGGGGCGAGAAGGCGTTGGGTAGAAACAGGGGGCGGGGCCTGCGCCTGTGTGGGGGTGGGAGACGCGGGGCTTCGAAACGCGGCGGCGATTGGGCCGACCTCGGAGCGTGAGGGCGGACCGACTATGAGGGGATTCGGGCGGTGATTGGACGGGCGGGAGGGAAGGCTCGGCAGCGCGAAACCCGGTTGGTCGCCGCGGGCGGAGCCGAGCCCCGATTGGCCGGAGCCCGTCGCGAGGCCGCGCCTCCATCTTCCCGCCCGGGCCACCGGCCGGCCGGGCTTTGTGTGAGGACGGGGAGGCGGGGCGGTCGGCGGCGAGCAGGTGAGCGGGCGCCGGGCCGGGAAGTCCCGGGTGGAGCCTCCGGGGCGCGGCTCTTCCCTGAGGGGCGGGGAGCCTCTTTCTTTCGCGACACTATGGATCGACCCCTTTCCCTCACGGGGGGCGCTTTTGAGGGGCGGGGCGGGGGAGTCCCGGCGCCTTCTAGGCCTCCCACCTGTCGCTGAGGGGAAGGCGGGGGGGGGGGCGCGTCCGAGGGCTGGGGGGTTGCGAAGCACCCTAAAGGCCCGGAGGCTGGCTGAATGGGGGTGCCTCTGGGCCCCTTCCTCTCCCTGGCTGGAGCCTGGCGCTTGGCGGCATCGCCCGGGAGCCTCGGGCTAAAGGGGGAGCCGGTGCCGAGGATCTGGCCAGGGGAAGGAGGGAGACTGGCCCATCGTACACTCCCAGGCAGTGGAGGATTGAACCTTCTCTTCGGACAATGGTCCTTCGCTATTGGCATCTCTTAATTCTTTTCATATGGACGTCTGAGGGAATTGCAAGCCTCAATGGTGAGGTTAGTTTAGATTAGATCTGGGGTGTCCAAACTTGGGAACTTTAAGACTTGTGGACTTCAACTCCCATAATTCCCCAGCCAGTATAGCTTGGCAACTTTAAGACTTAAGCATAGCTGGCTGGGGAATTCTGGGAGTTGAAGTCCTCAAGTCTTAAGGTTCCCGAGCTATGCTGGCTGGGGAATTCTGGGAGTTGAAGTCCACAAGTCTTAAAAGTTCCCAAGTTTGGACACCCTGGATTAGATTAACAGAGTTGGGAGGGACCTTGTAGGTCATCTAGTCCAGCCCCCTCACCCCCACCCCCAAGCAGGAAAAAACAATCTCAAGTGGACCTCTAGGCAGCGGTTTTATTCAGTCGTCTCCTTTACGGAGGAAGCAACAGTACTTCAGTTGTCCCAAGCAGGAGATAAGAGTTGCGTTGCACACAACGCAAAAGGCTCCCCCAACATTGCTGAACTGCTCCCAGCCAACGGGGGCATTTGTGAAGGACGCTGAGCCTCCGTTCAAATGAATTATGGGGCTTTCCAGTCCTGGTAAAGGAAAAGGCCTGATATCCTGCAAGCATGACCATTTTTCAAATGTCGGGGGGGAATTTTTGAAGGGTCGGTTTTTTAGTCTCTGCTGAATGAGTGTGAGTCTCTTAGACAGCCAACAGTTATACTTGGTACACTCAGACATTTTGTAGCCTGCCTGTAATAACCAGGATCATAAGATCTTTTTGCTGCCCTTTGAGCTTTGTGGCTGAAAGAGTCCTTGCTGCGTCTGGCACGTATTTCAGAAAGGACCAGGGTGAAGCTGTCAGATCACCTGTTCGGTTGTACAGCTGGCATGACACTTGGTTCTTTGTCCCTGGGAGAGGATGTCTTGAGTGCAGGAAATTCTTGCTTGGTTTGGCCCACTTTTTCTCTCTTGACTCGCTGCTGGGTAGAACTTGCAATGCTGGTAGCTGTAAAGAGGAAGAGGGGGATTAATCTTCCTAACCAGAATGAGCTGAGTTAACCAATGCGGTTAATGTGGGATGCCGGGTTCCTGCTTGCAAATGAGGCTTTGCGTGCTGTGACATTTGTAACCTGCCTTCTTTAAGGAGGGAGCTCTGCAGCGTGGATCCTGGCTGTGTTTCACATAGAAAACATCCTACAGGAAAAGTGGGACTTTGGCTCACAAAGAATGCCATAAATGGGTGATCGGTGTCATTGAACCCTTGTGGGAGATGAAATGTAAATAATAGTCTCGTGAATTTTAAAGTCCCGAGGGATAACGCTGAGGCCCTGAAAATCCACAGAGTATCCTGGTGGTGATATAAGTAAAGCCATCGCCATCCTTTCTGAGCTCGCTTTGAATTCCAGAAACGGGAAACTCACTTAAGTTTGTGGAACCTCTGGATGCAGAGCAGATTCACTGCTAACCCAAAATAAACTGCACTCTTAGTCCTCTGCTCCTTTTCTCCTAGATCAGGGGTGTTCAAAATTGGGAACTTTTAAGACTTGTGGACTTCAACTGCCAGAATTGTGGACTTCAACTGCCATGCATGGCTGGCTGGGGAATTCTGGCAGTTGAAGTCCACAGGTCTTAAAAGTTCCAAGTTTGTAGACCTCTGATCTAAATGGAGAGATTGCAGAGGAAGGGATTACAAGAGAGTAAGTTATGCTGGCTGGGAAATTCTGGCAGTTGAAGTCCACAAGTTTTAAAGTTCCCACCCTTTCCTAGATCCCTTTCCTAGACCTTGCCTTGAAACTGTTCAATAGCTAGGATTTATTTATTTGGAAAACATTCAGCCATCTGCCACAGTGACATTCACCAACCTGTTTACCAGACGGCACACTTAAAATGTAATCAAGGTGAGAAGCATTGCTAGGGAGAAGCAGGAGTACCAACACCATCTCTAAAATTCTTTAGGGGATTCTAACACACACACACACACACACACACACAGACAGACAGACAGACAGACAGAGTGTTGAATCATTGGGTCCCAGGAAAGCTGCCTGAGAATGCCAAGGGCCCAGATATCACTGCAGAAGCAACCAGCTGTTACTTGCTCTGGACAAGGCAGGTTCTCTGCCTCTCCTTGCCTGTTTCTTGGCAAATGCGGAGCTGAATGGCCTGTTCTGTCCAAGGAACTCGGAATAGGAAAAGAGAGGTGGTAGCTGTTGGGAATCATATGGTTAGCAGCTTCCCAGAGTCTGGGGGAAGATGATTTTCCATGGTCTGACCTGTTGGACAACTTCCTGTACTTAATTCAAGGGAGATACGGGCTGTTTCCCCACGTGATCTGCCCCCCCCCTCCCGCGCACAAGCCTTTCAGTGCAGCTGAAAGCGCCTTCTGCTAGCATAGAGTTTGGCTTTTGAGACTGGTCTGCTTTCCTTATCCACCTCCCCCCCCCCCCCCCCCGCCCTCCCAACTGCTGCTCCGTGTTGCTGTCATGAGAGGCTGATCAGAGCACGCTGTCCTCTGCCCCGGGCACTGGAAACGGAGCCCTTGCCGTCTCCCGGAGCAGCAGGGCGGACGCAGCCTTTCTGTTTGTCCCTCTGAGCCGAGAGTGGCTGGATGGGGGCAGCTTTTAAGTAGTGGAAGGAAACAGCCGGAGGCGGTCAGCCGAGCTTGCAGAGGAGCTGCTCCCAGTCTCTTTCGTGCCTTTGTCCTGAAATCTGCCCAGCCTTGAGAGTGGCGTTTGCAAGCGGAGGACGGGAGCTGGGTCTGCTCTTGGCGGGGACCCGCTTGGTTCAGGGACCGCTGTGCAGCCGGTGAGAGATGTGTGCTGATTAAGGTCAAATCAGACACACACATCCCCCACCCATGGCAAAAAAAGAGAAAATTTGGCCACGTAAAGGTTTGATATCAGTATGTACAACGGAAGCTTCAGGGGTGATGCAGAGCTAGAACCCTCCTGGCTTCAAGTCTTCAGGGGGTGGGCTCTCTGCCCCTTTTCATCATCTGCGGTTAGAGAAGAGCCTCTTCTTCTAATCCATTTATATTTCACCCCTCTGGTTGTGGCTTAGCTGCTTCAAAGAGGCCTGAGGGGGGTGCTGGGGGTGAGACCTGCAGTTTGGCCTCTTCGCAGCCCCCCCCCCCTGCCCTTCAAGACAATGATCGCAAGGCCTCTTCCCCAAGAGGGAGGCTCAAAAGGCTGCAGAGTCTGGGAGAGGAGAAGGCTCAGGATATGGGGAAATGCTCTTGGGAGCATAAATGAGCACAGGGCGTTTCCATGTGCTGATCGTTGTTCTTTTCATAGCATCTCCTGCACCATTGGTCAAGCCACATATATGCCCACAGCATGGTGCGTGTTTATATTCAATGATTTTTAAATCCATTGTCCCTGAAGCTGAGTTAGTCCTCTCCTGTCATTTCTCCATTCTATATTGATACTTTGGAAAACTGGATCAATATTGGTCACAGCTCGGCTGCTGCCAGAGCGGAAAATTCACAAGCTGATCCATAGCGATGCTTGGTGGGTGGCTGAGTCCTTGCCAACTGAGCAGCTCATGGTAAAATAAGTGCAAAACTTAACTTTGGGTAACTTTTCTAAGCCTGCAGGACTAATGGGGCCACAAAGAGAGTGGGAAGAAGGTGGAGTTTCCTGGCAGAAAGGTAGCATGTAAGAAAGCGATTGAGAAGAATCGGACGGGGGCCTGTGAACAAAAAACCCCAACAAATGATTAAAAATGACTTTCAACTGCATAAACACACCGTAAAAGGAATATCTAGGATTGAAGGAATTAAATCAGGCATACTGTAATAAAATTAAATAAATTGACATTTGGAATAATCAATAACACTTCACACTTGGGCTCTGCTTTTAACTCCCATGTTGTTTTTTTTAGCTTTCGGTGCTTCAGAGTTTCTAGCCAATACACGTAGAGGCCAAAAAGGAAGGACTGAATAAAAGTTCTTACCTAACAAAAGAAGTTTTTCTACTTCGTTTTTGCTGTCGAGTTTAGAGAAAGCCCGTTCTGTTTGTCTGGTTTAAACTTCCAGCAGAGGTTACATCTTTCAATTTACTAACAAAGTTTAATGCTGAATTGGGGCTCCATTATTATCTCTTTTATTCATTAAACATGAAACTCATTCAACTGAACATTTAAAAATGCACCATAAATACCACTGACTGGTGCTGATGGTTGATACGGATTGCTGCCAGGGTCCTAGGTACCAACCAAGTACCTTAAAATATACGATGTTCCGAGCCGCCCAGTTTTTTGCAATTCCGCTGATGTTATGGCAGGAAACCTATGTGAGATTATGTGTTTCAATTTAATAACAATGTTTAATGCTGAATTGGGGTTCCATTATTATTATTATTATACAATTGTATCACAGCAGCCAGTTGTTTCGCCGGATTTGGCATTGGTTACTGGTCGGGCCCCACCCAGGGGCCTAGGACGTTGTAACGTATTTTCGTAATATGCGTGCAGATCCAAGCATCATCATCATCATCATCATCATCATTATTGATTAATCTTTGGTGAGATTCACAGCCTTTGTGGCTGGTTGGTAGCTCAACAGCTCGAGTCCTAACCAAGGACCTAGAACTGTTAAGGTAACTGTTGTTGTTGTTGTTGTTGTTGTTATTATTATTATTATTATTATTATTATTAAATATTCTGAATTCTGGAAGGCAACTAAGGCGTTTCTCTGCTATTGGAGCAGAATTTCTGTTGTTGGGAGTAGCAAGAAACTCTCTAAATGGCGACTGTGTGGAAAAACCCCTGTTCTTGGGGACTTGGTTTTTCTAAGGTCTTCTGCCTGTCGATCTCATTAAATTGTAAACTCTCAAAATAACCCACCTCTACCTTATGCAAGCTTCCGTGTAATAAACCTTGTTTAACAGTATGTATAATGCATGAAGATGTGCTATGGAAAAGGCATAATAACCTTGAAGTAAACGGTAAATCCAAAACTGTGTTTATATAACCCTTTGCTTGCATAATCTGGATGCTTGGAAGGTTGATAGAGCTCCATGTTTATCAAGGCCTTTAGAAATATTTTCAAACCGTTCAAGCACTCTTGGCATTAAAGCAGAGCTCGGTTAATTTTCCTGTAATCTTATCTCCCACAAGACCCAAGAGCCGGATGTTGGTAATGGACTTTTGAACGGCTGTTTGCTATTAATTGTGCCAACTCTCTTAAAACACGGTTGCATCTCTTTAGCCATTGAAACGTTTGTGGTAATAAATGCTAGATGTTTATGGTCAGTCAGGGGAAATTCTGCTTGAATATCCTCTACCTCCTTTCAGCCACTTTTGTTGGTTCAGGCAGTGTTCTGACCGAGGCTTCCCGAGAGCATGAAGCGGACTCCTTGTCCCGACAAAAACCCTTTTATTAATTGACTGAGTTCTGCTCATTCACATCCAGCAAAGTCTTTCGAGGGAGGGTTTACAGTCACAGACCTTATCTGGCTTGGAGAGCTGCCAGGTTGATATCTGCAGAACTTGGCAAGGCGTCTCGGAGAGTCACTAACCAATTAAGCGAACTAATTGTCTCCTGCAAACTCCACTCCCCTTTTGCTCCTCTTTTATTTCCTCTGGGAGGGGCCATTCATCATCCACCTGTGGCCTTACTCCCTAGTTGACCCATTTTTTTAGCTGTTCCCTTCGTCTGGCAACTCTGCGCATGCGCACACTGGGAACAGCCTCCAGCTGTTCTGCCTCACTGCTGTCTGACTCTGAAGGCAGCTGATAACTGGCATACGGCCCTGGCCCCCTCTCTGCCTCTCTGGGATTGTCTGTCCTCTCCGCCCTTCCCCTGGTGTGTAAAGTGCTCCCCCTGTGTTGGTGCCTCTTAGGTTTCCCTCTTGATGTCAGCCTACCTTTTCGGTCTCACCTTTGAAGGGAAGAGCTTTAATAAGCTGCCTCTTCCTGTCTCCTTCCCCAGGAGCATTTCTGCGAGGGAGTGATCTCAGCCGTGACGACACTCTAAACGCAGAATATGGAATACCATCTGACAGGGCCCTCTTAGTTGCCTTTTTAGCCTATTTGTCATGCCCCATTTGAGCTGTGACTTTCTCAAAGGCCAACACCTGTAGTCAGGTATGCAGAGAATCTGGCCCAGACCTGCCAAGTAAACAGTGCTCGGATATAGCGCACAGGTGATGGCTTCGGCTGGCTGCTCCCTTGTGTGAAACGCAGACACCCTGCTGGGCTGGATGGCCCCCAACCCTCCCTCCTTTGTGCTTGCAGAGTACAGCCGCTTTGAGTCCAAGATCCATGACCTCCGAGAGCAGATGATGAACAGCAGCATGAGTTCGGGCTCCGGTTCACTTCGGACAAGCGAGAAGAGATCCCTTTACGTCCGGTAAGCAGAAGGACCCTTTTGAAGAGGGGGGGGGTGTCGAAGGGCCTCTTTGGATTCCTTTTTTTGCTACTGTGCCACACTCCAGGTAGACTCTGCTTCTCTCCCCCCCAGAAAAAGGGGCCTCGTGGTGCCCCTTGCCGAGAAGGCTGGTGTGTTAAACGCCTGGCTAGGAGACCCTTTGGTTTTAATCACTCACAACAAAGTTTTGCCCTTTTTCAGTCGTCCTAATTCTGACCTCGGCTGGCGGCTCGGCCGTTTCCCTTCTTCCTGAAACGTGGCTTCCATTCGAAGCACCGTCCCGCAGGCTCCTTGCGCCCATCAAGCAAGGCATCGCACTGGGTACCCAGCGCCTGGGATGCCCCTGGCCGCCTTGGGTGGGGCACTCCTGGACCCCTTGCGATTCTCAGGTCCTCTGAGTCCACGTGGGGCCTTTGGTCAAAGACTTGCCAAGCGCAGTTTTTGAGCAAATCCAGCCATGGCACCTGCTTGGGCACTATGAATCCTGAAATCGAATTGGGGTAAACCTTGGTTTAGTGGTTGAGCATGTTCTACAAGCACTGCCCAGGGGGTGGGGGGGGGGGATGAGCCTCTTCTGCCAAGTTCTCTTCAGTCTTCCCAACGTAGGAACGGAGGCGAAGCCTTTGGCTTCACCATGAAGCGGCTCTCTGGCCGTCACTGGCTACTTCTCTCGCAGGGTGCGTAGACTGATTCGGCGGCAAGCACTCGGCTGCCCCTCTGTAATTTCAGCACCGGCTGCTTTCAACACAAGCCAACCCCGGTGGAGTTTTTTTTAGCTGCTTTGGTTCCTTGTTCTTCTGGAAGCCTCCGTCCTGGCAAAGGCCTCTCCCCAACTCCCGCTTCCCTCTTCTGTGGCAAGGAGGCCAGGGTTCCCGAGCCCATCTTGCCCAGCACGTCCTCGGCTGCTCCTGGGATCGAGGCAGCGCTGTGCAAGCCGTTTTGCACTGGGAGAGGAGACTCAGCCCTATTGGGTGGAGTAGTTTCGAGCACAATTTAGCTGAAACTGATGAAATGGACAAGCTGCCGGTTGTGGTAATTAGGAGGCTTGTTATGCCAGATCGGAAGGCCTGATCCAGCCCCAACCAAAACGTTTTCCTGGGTTTTTTTTTGTGCCGAGCAGGAAGTAAACCCTTAAATGGGGCAGAGGCACAGGACAGCGCGCCCCCTGGTGGCAGCAAGAGGAACTTGCAAAACAGCAACCCTCCTAGGTCTAGAATAGAATATAGAATAGAGGAGAATAGAATATAGAGGAGAATATAGTATAGAATAGAATCAAATATAGAATAGAGGAAAATAGAATATAGAGGAGAATATAGAATAGAATAGAATAGAATAAAGTATAGAATAGAATATAGAAGAGAGAAGAATAGAATATAGAGGAGAATATAGAATAGAATAAAATATAGAATAGAATAGAATACAGAATAGAATATAGAATAGAGGAGAATAGACATAGAGGAGAATATAGAATAGAATCAAATAAAATATAGAATAGAATCGAATATAGAATAGAATCTAGAATAGAGGAGAATAGAATATAGAGGAGAATATAGAATCGAATAGAATAAAATATAGAATTGAATCGAATATAGAATCGAATATGGAATAGAGGAGAATGTAGAATAGAATCGAATAAAATATAGAATTGAATCAAATATAGAATAGAGGAGAATGTAGAATAAAATTGAATAAAATATAGAATAGAATTGAATATAGAATAGAGTGCAGTGCAATGCAATGCAATGCAGCTGGAAAGGACCTTGGAGGTCTTCTAGTCTAGCCCCCTGCCCAAGCAGGGGAACCTATCCCATTTCAGATAAGTGACTGTCTAGTGAGGTGTTTTGCGCCGGGATGGACCTGGCTGGAGAGGCCCCCGTTTGAAGCAGTAGGCTCAGGCCAAAGGAAGGACTCCTAGAGAAAGGCTAGAAGAAGACGTTGCATCCAACGGGAGGTCCGAGGCCCAGCCTTCGGGGCGTGGAGCTTTGTGAACAGACGATGACCTTCTGGCCATCCTGCTAACCTGCCTCATCCCTGGACAGGGCCCTCTTTGACTATGACCGAACTCGGGACAGCTGCTTGCCCAGCCAGGGACTCAGTTTTTCCTACGGGGACATTCTGCATGTCATCAATGCCTCAGATGACGAGTGGTGGCAGGCCAGGCTGGTGACCCCTCACGGCGAGAGCGAGCAGATCGGAGTCATTCCCAGCAAGAAGAGGTGAGCGCTGGTTCTGCCACGGTGGCCCTTGTGGCGTGGGGGGGTGGGGGGTGTTCACTGGCCAGTTGTGTCACTTTTCTTGAGGGGGGATGTCAGGAAGAGCCGAGACGGACTTTGGGGCCGAGAGGACTTGAGCCTGTGTTTTGCTTCCGAGCACGAGGGATTTTCAGGTGGCAGAGAAAATTCTGCTCGTGATGCGGGGGGTGGGGGCTGTTTGGATTTTTGAGCTTCTGTTTACCTTCCACTGAAGGCCTGAGGAATCCGCCGTGGCAATAATTTCTGTGAGGTTCTTGTAGGAAGATCTCATTGGGACACGAAGAGGGAGCCGAGTGGAGATCAAAGTCACCCTTAAATCTATTTTCTTTTCCTTGATGCTGTCAGGGTGGAAAAAAAGGAACGAGCACGCTTGAAAACAGTGAAGTTCCACGCTCGGACAGGGATGATAGAATCCAACCGAGTAAGTGCCGCTTGGCTGCTTGTGTGTTTGTGTGCGAGTGTGAGAAGCAGGGAAGGGTTTTGAATGAAATCCGACTGGGGTGTAAGCACAGTTCCTGCAAGTGCCAGTGCACCTCAGGTGAGGGTTGAACAAAGGGTCTCGGTCCGCAGGAGAAGACAGACAGACACACACACACAACATCCTCAGACTTCCTCCACTTCTGTGGCCCAGGACAGTTTCTGGTGGCCGGCCCTGAATTCTCTCAAGGTCTTGCTGAAGGCTGGGACGGGGAATTCCTCCACGGACTGGTGGAGAGCCAGGGAGCTGGCTGGGCCACGGGGACCCCTCCATGTTGTCGTGGCAATGAAAATTGTTAGTCGTCTTCCACCATCCCTCAAGATCATTTCCTCCACCCTTGATTTTCCTCTCACATCCCCATTTACATGTAATTTCCATGATTTCATTTGAGGGGCAGCTTCCCTGACACTGATCACACCGTTGTCTGTTCATTTTTAATTTTTCTTGCATGCTTTAAACTCCATTGTTTTTTGTCCTTTTTGTTCCTGTTCTTTTTGTTTCCTTCTGCACCCCTTGCATCTTCACCTTCTTCACAGTTGATCAAAACGAAACGTAAAAAGAGTTTCCGTCTCTCTCGAAAATTCCCCTTTTACAAGAGCAAAGAGAACTTGGCTCAGGAAAGCAGCGGACAGGAACGTAAGTAGCAGCTTGCCCTGCTCGGATTCTCTCTGGGAGCCCCAGCAGCTGCCCCCTGCGAGGGAGAAGTGGCACGCGGCTTCCTCGGGGGGGGCTGCCTGGCCCCAGACCTGGTCGGCTTGGCGGACCCTGCATTGCCTCGAGGCTGGGCTGCCTAGGGGAGCATCAGCCTGTCTGAATGACACGGAAGGAGGACCGTGAGAATGTTGTGGCCGTGAATGGTGGTGAGCAGATGGACGGAGGGCCAAACGGTCCTTCATCCGAGGTCAGAGGCAGCTTGCAGCAAGGAACGGCTGAGCCAGGGCCTCCGGGAGAAGCCCCTGGGTCCTCCTGGCTTCCTTGCTCTGCCTTTAACTAAGGGGGGCTCTCAGACTTCGCTTGCATCACTCTTCCTGATGCCCCATATTTGCTCAGCTGTCTCCCTGTAGCCAAGAGCTGAAGCCTTACAAATGGCCCCCTCTGAATGTCTTTGGGGCAGAGCTTGGCCCCCGTGGGCTTCCCTGATAGCAGCCGGGGTCATTTAAGGCCTCAGTGGCAAGTCTCTCTCTCTCCTTCCCTTGCCCAAGAACTTAGGATAAATCAGCAGGTGGGTGGGCACATTCCACCATTTCTACAAAATGACCAGGGATGCCCTTCCAAAAACAGCAGGTTTTATGGGCCCTCTCGCCCTGTGAAGGGCAGCGTTAGGCTCTCGTGCCGCATTCGCAGAGCCAGCGGCCTTCTCCGCCTGAAGCCACAGCGCATCCCAGTTGGCCCTTCTGGCCTCGTCCTTTTTCTCAACTCCCAGCAACTTCCTGTTGCCTGCCGTCCGATCCCTTTGATTGCCGTTACACAGGGATTGGACTTCAGAGCTTCTCCTTGCTAAGCAGATGCCGGGTCGCAAAGCTCTGCTCCTCTGATACTGTTGGCCAGGAAAGCAGTCAAGGATTAGGATGCTGCGAGAAAGGGCATTCCCTGTGCAAGAAAGCCTGATTCTTGGGGGCTGCCAAGACCTGGGCAGGTGCTGGGGCTCTGTGAAGAGGGGAAGAGAGCTGAGAATAACTCAGCCCAAACTCTCTGCGGCCTGGCGGATCTTTTGAGCATGATCCGGCCTTTGCTTTGTGCTCTGGGTAACGGTGACTGCAGGCTAGTCACTCCAGGGAGTAGTAGAGAGCTCACCCGTGGTGGGGATAAGTGAAGAATCGACCCCTGTCGCAGCGGGAGGGGGACCAGTGTCCAAGGATTGGCTGAGAGGAGCATCAGATTATCATTTGGGGTATGGGGGGGGAGGGAATTCTTGGGCTTGGGTTGCTGAGGTCTGCACTGCTCTGGATAAGGGGCATCCTCCCAGTAGCCCCGGCCGGGGTAGCTGGTCTCGGAACAAGGGACTCTGCTTGGTGTTGCCGAACCTGGTTAGCCTGGTAGAGAGAGGCCCAGAGCATTGGCCTCTGCTCCTCCCCAGGCAGTTGGGGAGGTCTGCCTTGGTGTCTGGGCTTCTTCTGGAGCAAGCTTTGGCCTGCCTTTCCTTCCGGAGATCCTGCTCAAACGAGGAGGTTTTGGGACGAGGAGGTGGTTGGAAGCGTTGATCCACAAGCTTTAACTTCACTTGCTGTTGCAGCTCTCAGCTGTTCTGCACTCTTGTCACTAATGCTGTCCTGGCCCTTTCTCTCTCTCTTCCCCCCCTTTCTCTTTCCTTCTCTCGTTCTTTTCTTCCCCCCACCCCCCTTCCTCTCCCCTCTGGCTGGCTGTGAATCAGGACTTCCCTGGGTTAAGTGACGATTATTATGGCACAAAGAACCTGAGTAAGTGGAATTTCACTACACACCCTCCCTTCCCATTGCTAGCATGCCTGAGACCGGAAGGAAGCTCCCGGGACGCTTGGCAGAGATTCAGCTCCCACCAGCCCTGCCTCACCGTTAGTCCCTAGAATGGCCGCCTCCTTCCAAAGCAAGGACCCCTCTCGGCACAGGCTGATGGGTCTTAGGAGCCTCTTCCTAGCAGGGGCTCCCCAACAGCGCAGTCAGTTGGCCAGGAGAAAGGCCGGCATCGTCTCCAGGCCTTCTTGCAGCCAGGTGCCAGCCAAATGGGGCCCGGCTCCTATTGGGAAACCCCCACCCCACCCACAACCAGGTCACTGAACCTTTTCCGTGTTTGCACTGTGTGTGTGAACTCCTTTCCTCCCCTGCTGCCTCAATGGGGACACCTCAGTTGGGCAGCCCTGTGGTTTCTTTCCTGTCGTCCGTTTGCTCACCGCTCCCTCCCCTCCTCTCTTCCCTTCTCTGTCGCTTCAGTGGCAGGGGTGTGCTCTCGGGGGACAAAGGGGAGCCGGCCAGGAACAGGGCTGCATGTCCTTCAACCCTGCTTGTGCCTGAGCTGCTCTGGGGTGCCTGCCGCAGAGGGTGATGGTGGGGAGGGGGGGGGGAAGGAGAGCGATCCACGCGTGGCTCCTTCCCGAGTGGAGTGGATCAGCTAGGCTCCCCTCCGCACCGAAGCAGAGGGGCCAGATACGTGGACTCCTCTCCCATGTCCCCAGCGCTTGTGGCCCTCCACCCCTGGTTTCCCCTGCTGTCAACCTCTGTGCGTTAAATCCAGGCCTCTTTCTTTGCTTGCAGAGGGTGTGACATCCAACACCAGTGACAGCGAGAGCAGTTCCAGTAAGTGTCCCCTGTTTGTTCCCACCCGAGTTCCCTTCTGGCTTCATCCCATGCTGGGGGAGGTGTGTGTGGGGGTGGTCAGAGCTGCCGGTGCCTCTTGTCTGTTCTGTGGGCTGGTGGCTCTTTTCAGTTGGGATTGGAGCTTAGCATAAGTCCGCCAGGTAAAAGGGGTTGGTTTCAGGTAGCAGAGACTTAAGGCCTGAACAGGATCCTTTCGATTCTATGCCCCCCCCCCATTGATTGATTGATTGATTGATTGATTGATTGATTACATTTATATGCCGCCCTTTTCCCCGAAGGGGACTCAGGGCGGCTCACAATTCAATCAGGGAAGGGGGTACAGACAAGGGAATAAAAAGACGAGACATAACAATACAAGATTTAAAAAACACACAACAACCATACCATTCGAGAAGGGGGGCAAAAACTCTTTAGCCCCAGGCCTGTCGGAGCAGCCAGGTTTTAAGGGCTTTGCGGAAGGCCTGGAGGGTGGTGAGGGTTCGAATCTCCACGGGGAGCTCGTTCCAGAGGGTCGGAGCAGCCACAGAGAAGGCTCTCCTCCGGGTAGTCGCCAGTCGGCATTGGCCGGCGGATGGAATTCGGAGGAGGCCTAATCTGTGGGATCTGATCGGTCTATTGGAGGTAATTGGCAGCAGGTGGTCTCTCAAGTTGACTCACACAGGTGATTAAAGTCCAAAAGAGCAGATAAGGGACTTTGGCTCCCATGTGGGATTTCTGTCCTTGGGCGCAGAAGCTCTCTTGAAGTGCCAATGTCTGCCTGTCATTTGATTGGATCTACAAACTGGGGGAGAAGGTTGCTGAACTGTCCCTCCCAGTGTCCCTCACCTTTTGGCCAGCTTGGCTGGGCTGCTATAAATGGGGCTCCCCTCCAAGACGGTTCGCCAGAAATTTTGCTGAGAGGGAAAATTGGCTCCAGTGGAGGGAGACCTTTGCTTCTCCCTGATTGCGAAGGCAAAATGAAAATGTCAGGGAGGTTTAATGCCTCAGAAATGAACAGCGCTGCCATTTGGCAGTGAGGTGTGGAGTTGTTGCTGCGTGGCTGACTGATTCTTTCCAATTCTTTCAGAAGGACAAGAGGACACAATTCTGTCGTACGAACCTGTGATGAGACAAGAAAGTAAGTTGGCAAAAAGGCAGGTTCACCGTCGTCTTCTTTCTGGAGGACAGCTTTAAGCTCTCAAGATTTCTGCACGTTATTTTTCCCGATCAGCTTTGAATGTCACAGCTGGTCTCCAAAACTCCTCCTCTTCCTCTTTTGCTCTGCCTTTCTAGTTCACTACGCCAGGCCAGTGATTGTTTTGGGGCCCATGAAGGACCGAGTCAACGATGACCTCATCTCAGAATTCCCACACAAGTTTGGATCCTGTGTGCCTCGTAAGCGATGGCTCCCTTGTCATTTCTTTCAGGGTGGTGGGTGAGATTTAAGGGAAACGTACGCCTTCCCAAGTGATGCGATAGGCCCTGTGCTCCAGATGTTTGGCTGATAAGAGGATGGATGTTCACATCCATCAGCTGGTCCTCTGCTTGCAGCGGAGGTTAAAAGGCCAGGCTGCGCGGTCAAGGTCAGCCATGCCTGCCGATTGCGTCAGAAGGGCACAGCTTTGGGCCCACTGATGCCGCCGCGCTCTGAACCGCAGAAAAAGCCGTGCGTTTCCTTTTCAGACACCACCAGGCCACGACGTGAAAACGAAGTTGACGGACAGGATTACCACTTTGTGGGCTCACGGGAGCAGATGGAGAAGGACATTCAGGACAGCAAGTTTATCGAAGCCGGGCAGTTCAACGACAATCTCTACGGCACCAGTGTCCAGTCTGTGCGGGCGGTGGCTGAGCGGGTGAGTCCGGCACCGCGGGCTGTGCCCATCCTTGGTCAAAATACCGCACGGCCAAGTGGCCGCTTGGGACTCATGTCTCTGCTGCTTCGGGTTGTGGTCCTCCTGATGAGTTTGGGGCGGGGGAGGGGGGGCAAAGCTTCTTGAAAGTGCCATGCGCGGGCCGTGAGGTTAACGGGCGTCCTGCTCTCCCGCAGGGGAAGCACTGCATCCTGGATGTGTCGGGCAATGCGATCAAAAGATTGCAGCAAGCACAGCTGTACCCGGTTGCGGTCTTCATCAAGCCCAAATCCATCGAAGCGCTCATGTGAGTTAACAACACGGAGGTTTTAGCAGTTGGGTTTTTTTAAAAACTTTTTATTTATTCCTCTAATTTACGCCCCACCCATCTCACTGGCTGAGTGGTTCTGGCTGGTTTAATCAGTCCAAACATGAATTCGCTTACCTGGATGCTGCTACCTTTGAGGGCCGTGGACCAGCAGAGGAGCAGGACCTCTCCAAAGAGGAGGCCGGAAAGTGTAGTGGTTGCTGTGGGAGGGGCAAGCAGACTGCAGTTATCTCAATCATGGGGTTTTTGTTCACGTAGTGCATCTAACTCTCCCTTCAGGCTTTTTGATTGACAGAACCGTTATTGGGCTGCAGGTGGATTTAAAACCTACTTAGGGTTACCTTTCCCTGCGCTCGGATCCAAGAATTGCCGGTCTCGGTTTTCTCTGTGTCGTCCACACCATCCGTCGGCCATGAACTTTCTCCTAAGGCCGCAGCCCTCCCGTTTCCCCTCCACCCTTGTCCGTTCAGGTGGAGGTGAGATGCCGATGTGCCCTAGCGGCCCGGGAGACCCTCGGAAAGCGGAGGAAAAGTCTGATTTTGGACAGTGGCAGAAGCAGAGGAGCTCCGGCCAGGACTGAGGCTTTTGTCTTGAGGCTGTTTTTTTTCCTCCTCCCTGCAGGGAGATGAACCGGAGGCAGACGTACGAGCAGGCCAACAAGGTCTTTGACAAAGCCATGAAATTGGAGCAGGAGTTTGGAGAGTACTTCACAGGTGAGAGTTCTCCTGGGTTGTGAGCTTGTGGTGGGGACTCCCCCCCCCCCCTCCGTAGTTGCCTGCTTCACCACAGGAATGGGGAGGAGTGTGCCGAACAGGTTTTCCTATGGGTAAAAACGGGGCGATCATGCGAGATCGGGTTAGTTGCTTGCAGCTTCCAAGGAGGCGGCGGGGGAAGGAAAGTAGTCAACTTCTTGTGTTTTACTTCCCCAGCCATTGTACAAGGAGACTCCCTGGAAGAGATTTACAGTAAAATCAAACAGATCATCGAGGACCAATCTGGGCATTATATCTGGATCCCATCCTCTGAGAAACTGTGATGTCCCCCTCCCTTCAATCAACCCACTAGGAGATCAGCGACCCTTCCCCCCGTCCTCTGCCCCAGAGGGGGAGCGAGAAGGCCACCCCGTCCCTTTTCTAGATGGTTGACAATTGCGTTTTCTAGTCCTGTTTTTTCTTTTTCTCGGGATGGGCCAGTCTCCTTCATCAAGTGACTGTCCCCACCATTCCTGCATGGACTATCCTGCTGCTCCCCTAGAAATGGGGACAACACCCTATTTGAGAGTTTTCTGTGTTTTTAATTAAGAAAATACGTCAACTGTTGAAGTCAGAAAGCAAGGCAGGAGGTGGCAGTGGTCAAGGAGCCTCGAGAGCCACCGACGCGACACATGGACAGTTCTTGCCCCTCTCGGTAGAGTGGAGACTGGCAGCCTGTCAATTTTACCAAGAAGAAAAGGCAACAGAATGCTTTTATTTATCTAGATATGTAATTTTATATATATAATATATGCTCTGAATATATACATATATATGACTAGAGAATGTTCTGAATATAGTCATGTATATATATATATAGACACATACACACACGCACGCACACGTGAGACTAGAGAATCCGAGGAGGCTGCTGGAATGTTCTTTGCTAGCGAAAGAATTGCCACCCTGCCTCAGCCATTGGGACAGAAACCGCTGTGGAAGTGGAATTCATGGTACGGAGCGTTTTGTGGTTCTTCCAAAGCCGATTCCTGCGTTTGGAAAGAGAGAAGCCAGCACTCTGGAGCAGACAGAGGGCCCAGAGCCACATAAACAAACGACAACAATTTATTTGAGCACGCAAAAGCAAAAAGATAACGCTACATATTAACTGCACATTGTTTTATGTCACCTGATGTGTTTGCATGAGAGGTTTTTTTAAGCTGCTGTTAAACCAAAATCATGTTTGTGTTGGTGTGTGTTGGCTTTTCATTATTCCAAGCTTTTTGATTTTAATAATGAACTGAACGGGTATACAATCCAGTTTTTTAACTTATTTTTTAAGATTGTCCCATTGTAAATAGTTTCCAGACCCAACCTACAGACCGTGCGGGATGAGCACAGTGGCGGCTGTTCTGTGTTGCAGTCGGGTCCCTTGGAAGAGACTCGACTCCGTTCCACTGACTCGTTCCGTGGGAGAGCCTGGAGCGGCTCCGTGCAGTGGGAAGCTGGACGCAGCAGGCGGCGTGAAGAGAAGCTTGTGCCTTGGAGGGTCACTCTTTCAACCATGTTTTCAGTGGAAAATTGACTCAAGAACCTGGGAAGTTCTTATTCTAGCAGAATTGTGCCAAATTCTGGTTGCAACACTTGAAGCCCTTCCTGACCAAGCTAATCCTTGGAGGCTCCGTGAAGAATCGCACCCTCCGTCTCCTTTGTGCTTCTACATGACCCTCGTTGCAGAGACGGACCCCGGCCGTTCCTTGCTGCCAACATCTGCTTGCAATTCTTCAGGATAGCAAAGGGCAAGTGCAATTGAGAATGCGCTCTCCGTGTGGCACAGACTGTTAGTCTTCCGTGGACTGCGGCTAGCTGCTAATGGGAAGCCTTGGTTTGTGGTCATGTCAGTGTGTAGACTGTAGGTGCAAAAAAGGGTTTGTTTGTTTTTCTATTGCCGAACAAGAGAGTAAGTTGGATTTGTGGAAGTTCTGCGTGGAGTGTCCAAGTGTTGCTAGACGGGTGCGAGCCCTTGCCCGTGGGCCAGAGGAGGAGATTTGCCCACTTTTCGCCATCTTGCCCCAATCTCAAGTTTGAAAGGGACGATTGTACACATCTCGTTTCCATGGAGCGAGAGCCACGGCTGCTACGGGAGGAGAGATCCGAGTTGTCCTGGTCCCCAGTCCTCCGGGTGGGACGAGGCCTCGGCTTGTAGCCGGTCGATGCCGTCCGCTCCATAGCTGGTAGGTAGCTATATCATTCATTGTGTGATTTGTGCACGGCCTTCATTGTTAAACATGGGTGAAAACTGTCATCTTGCGGAGAATCATTCTGGTAAGCGAGAAGCCATTCCCACATCAGCTGTGTTGCAAGAAACGTCAAGTGGAACTTCGGAAGGACCAGAGCGGCTGTTCACTGGTGAAGAATCGGGAGGAAGCTGCTGTCGGGTACGAGAATCCCTGGGGGTGGAAGGCTTTGGGAGAGGCCACCCCCGACTTCCTCTGCTCAGCTGGTGTTTGCAAGACACGTTCTGAAGAACCGGACTATGCATCAATAGAAACAGCGCTCGAGGTGGCTCGTCTCCGATGACTTTTATTTTGTAATAGCCGGTCACTGTCTTCTAGGCTCATGGAGGAAGCCTGCCTCCTCCATGGCATAGCTGAAAGTATCCAACCATGACACTAGTTGGTTTACCAGTGTTTCTTCCAAGGAGACATATATTTTTAATAAACGAACATTGCAATGAGCTGGTCTGCTGCTGTTTTCTTGGGAGGGCCTTGGCTTTGTGGGTGGGAAGGGGGCAAAATTGCCTTGTAGGGCTTCATGGGCCAGAAACAATCCGACGCTGACGCTTCCATCCTCCTCACAACACCACAACACGGCCTTTCATTAGTGCTCTAGAATCCTCTTTTAAAGCTGTGTTGCTGGATTCTTTTGATTGTCACTTTCCACTTTTGGTGGAGTCTCAAGCCAGTCGCTACACTGACTCTAGTACTTGCAAAATCAGAAGTTGTGGCAAATGCAGTCACGTAGCATAGTTATTCGCACAACTCAGTAAACGGCTACCTACTACTAATAGTAATGTAGTAGTCTCTGGATGCTTGAGGAACTGCCTTCATCGCTGTGTTCATGAGATTCAAAGTTGAGCATATGTGGTACACGAGAGAAGGAGCTGAACTGTGGAATTGAACTTAAATTCTGCTCCATTTGTTAGAGTGAATTGCTTGTGGAAGCAGCCTTGAGCTTCTAGGAAAAAATCGGCAGCACAAATGTATAATTACAAAAAATACACCAGGGAAGACAAATGTATTTGTAAACAATTAGAGCTCCTTTATTCAACTTCATGTTTGTGAAGTATCCTCCACGGAATACAATCCCGCTTGCCAGTTCCAGCCCAGCGCAGGGCAACTGGTGGGGGCCAGGGTCCCCCTCACTCTTCTTTGGAATGGAGTCCCTTTGCTTTGTCCAGTTTGTCCAGCACCTCACCGTAAACTCCGATCATCTGTGGACAAAGGTCGCCCCAAATTCTTGAACAAAAGGGCTTGGAGGTCTGTGCAGCTCAGCCCTTCCATTAGCTGAAGCAGCCAGGAGAACTGGGGGAAGCAACAGGCACGAGGACTGTTCAAGGCTGCCTCTTCTGCCTGCAGTTCCTCGAACTCCTTTCCAAGGGCTGCTGAGGAGGCGGCTGCCACGGCTGCTCTTGGGGAAAGGACGGCGGCTGCTTTAGTTGCCGACTGAGGCATTTCCACCCCTGAAACAAATTTTTGGAAATCCCTCTACTCTCCACTTGATACTAAATCTCAGCAAGCAGCTTTCTTCCCCCAGTCACGTATGGTAGAACTGCTGCGTTTGTCCTCCTTTACGACGGGCCATTTCGGAGGGTGCTCTGGCTGTGATTAATCCCTCTACTCGTGTGCCCACCCACCCACCCACCCGCCCTCACCTGGTTCTCGTAGCTGTCCTTCAAAGTCCCCAGGTAGGCCAAGAACCGCATTCCTAGGCCACACCATTGCTCTGCCTCCTTATATTTCCCAGCACAGTACTGGTATATTCCTGTGTTCCAAGCTCTAGTCATTAGCCAGATTATCTCCACCTCTGGATAACTGGACTGCAGCACCTGCTAACGTTCAAATGAACATATCACAGCTTTTAGCCCCAGCTTAGTGTTAATGAAACCAAGAAGGGCAAAAAATACAGCTGTATTTTGCTTTAACGCTTGCTGGGCATGTGAATCCCCCATGCACACAAGCGGCCTCATTTAGCTGCCTGGACAGAAGTGGGGCCCACCGAGAGGATGCTGTTCCCATCCACCCGAACCTGAAATGTTAACAGGGGAAGCCAGGCGAATATTCTGTCGTATCAAGATGCCCACTGGCAGACTTTCAAGATTCCTGTCACTGAAAGAAGCTTCGTGATACTAACTGTGTTGTCCAACACGGTCAGGGCGTCTTCGAAACAGGCCCAGGCCTCCTCCAGCACACACAGATCTGCCTCAATGGGGCCGGAGGGCAGGGAAAGGTGGACCAAGCTGTGCAGGCATTTGCTGAGTATGAAATACAATAGGAGGACAGGCCTGAGGGAGGTTAAGCCCCTGTGAAGTACCTCTTTCTTCCTGCCTGCTTTGCAAGGCACCCAAACCTCTTGCTGGGACACCCCTGTCCAGCCCTCCCCTCACCCCAACTCTGGGGACCTTCATCAACAGGGAAGGAAAAGGCAGGTGTTCCCTTCCGAGTTTTCGGAAAGAAGCAACCTTCAAGGTCCTGAGTGAGGGATGGATCCCTAGACCCTTTTTTCTCTCTCTCGAGGAAATAGTCAGAATTTTACCTACGACAGCCATCCTCTCCCTCCACCCACGCAGCCAGGATCAACGCTCCTTAACGGCCCCGGCTGCTTACCTGTAGGCGACGGCATCAATCGATTCACCTTTCCTAAGGAGAGTCAAGATCATCCTGAGGGCCCTCTTGCACACGGAGGGATAGTGAGCGGGAGATTCCATGGCCAGGGCTTGAGGAAGAAGCCATGAGAGAAAGAGACATCTTTCAAAGGCAACTGGGTGCACCTGCCCTTGATAATGCCGCAGGGCAGCCGCTCAGAGGAACAGGCTGCAAGCACAACATCGATGGCAGGGGAGGGAGGGGCGGGGGGGTTAATCCCAGAAGCTTCAACTCCACTTCTGCTGTGGCTTTCCTGCCTCAGACTCATGGAAGCAGCAGCTGTCCTTGAAATGCAAGATTAACCCCCCAGGAAGGATGGTGGGAGCAGCAGGCTGGCTCTTACAAGCAATGGTTTGCAGAGTCTTGATCTCCACCTGCGGAAGCGCCAGCACTTCGTCCAGCAGCCTGGGCACGGCAGGGGAATTCAGCTTGGCGCTGGCTTCAAATTCATAAAGCTGTAATATTGTATCTGTGGGGTCCTTGGGGAAATCGCCTAAGGAGCAAGAAAACAAGTCCCATTTTAGTAGCTCGCGAGGTATGAGCGGGAAGGGGGGGGGCAAAACAACCCCCCGCCAGTCCGTACAGTTTCAGCACAGCAAAGAGGAATTCAGGTAGGAGAGGGGCATTTCCAAGGCTATGAAGCCATGAGAGCGGACAACGCTATCTGGATTCTGCTAAAAGATCAGGAAATGTCTCGATTCCATAGCTTCAGGCTCACTTTTCAGTTGACACGGAAGTTCAGGGCTCGGATAACTCCCCAATCTGCTCTGAAAGGGCTGCAGCCTTCCTTGAAAGGGTTCAAGAGACTCTTGCCTGAAACAGGCCTGCACTCCTGACAGATTTCAGCCGTGGAGCAAGCAACGTCCTACTGCCATCGATAAGTAAGGCAAACAGGTTTCGCCATTAATTTATTTTGGAACTGTAGAAATTCTAGCTCACCTGTCTGCTTCAAGACTTTCCAGATTGCTCTGCAGGACTGGATGTAGTCGAGGGCCTGAGTCAGCAGTTCAGCCTGCTTTGGAAGCCAACAGAACGTCAGGTAAACCGCACGTGAGAACATCACCATGGGAGTGGTGGGAGTGTCAGAGAGGATGCATTTCCTGATTTTTTTTGCATACATAAACTTATCTATTGATTAATTATCAATGCCTGGATATGTATGTATGTATGTATGTATGTATGTATGTATGTATCTATCTATCTATCTATCTATCTATCTATCTATCTATCTATCTATCTATCTATCTATGTGTGTGTGTGTGTGTATGTGTGTATATATATATATATATATATATATATATATATATATATATATATATATATATATATATATATATATATATATATATATATGTTGTATTTGTGCTGATAAATAAATAAGGGGAGACTAGTATAGATCTATTTCAAGCTATTTAGCTCTCATCAGCTAGCCATACCCTTGCTGGGATTCAAACCTGGGCTGTGTTACATATTAGGCAGATGTGTTAACCACTAAGCAGCTAATAATATAAGCAGCACTAATACAGCCCAGGTTCGAATCCCAGTAAGGGTATGGCTAGCTGATGAGAGCTAAATAGCTTGAAATAGATCTATACTAGTCTCCCTTTATTTATTTATCAGCACAAATACAACACAAAATGTAACATACATACATACATACATACATACATACATACATACATACATATAAAATGTTCTGTCAATTCTCTAAAGCACAAAAAGGGTAGAATGAATACAGGTTTATGATATAAAACGTGAAGCACTGGAAGAATAGTTCAAGTATCAAACATTATTCCCATTTTCAAAGACAATCAGTCATTTCTATAGGACAATTAATTAGGATTGAAACTAGGCCTTTCCTGAGGAGGAAATTAGTCCTAAAATGCAAAAGTTAAACCTTTGAATTCCTTTCAAGTTCTACCTCATCAGCAGGAAGCAAATTGCTTCGGCTTATGTCCAGATTCACCGCAGCAGCCATGAGCAGGCACGTTCTCTGAGCGAGCAGGACTGCTTTATCAAGGGGACAAAACTGGGAGAACTGGAGCAAAAGACATCAGGGAAACCATAATTAGTTCCTGGACTCAAACCAGTTGTTGCTGGCTGGCTACTCATCGGCCGGCCAGTAACAAGGCGTGAATACGAAGGTAAATCTCACAAGTAAGGGAGCAGGGCTCCTCTCAAGGAGGGCTTTGCACAAGGAACACCCACATTTGCAACCGCAAAGGCATCGGGGAGCATTGCGGGAGAAGCGCATACCTTGAAGGATATTATAAAGAAACCTCTCATCACTTTTAAGCAGCCCTCACATCGCACAGCCAAGTTCCAAGCTCATAAAGCAAATAAAATAGAAGGTCAGATTTAGCAGCATCACCAACGGCAGTTAACAACAATTCTGCTTAAGACAAAGCTTTTTCTCTTCTGATGGGCTTAAAAAGTCACGGATTGTTTCTGTGCGGAGATTACATGGGGATTCCTATTATTATGGAAGAAGACCTCTGCTTTTTAAAGCCCTTCTTTCTTCAATCCACAAGGATACATTCCTCGGCTCCCCTTCTTGGAATGTACAAGGCAAAATGGCCATGTGAACAAGCTGTCTTAAACACCTGACGGAAGGTGTTGAGAGCTGACAAGTGCAAGGAAACTCAATTCCTTGCGCTCAAGATCGCTCTTCCTTGTTTTGGATTACAGGCCACGCCCCGAGGAGGGTTGTGTCTATGTATGAATGCAGAAGGCGGGGTGGGGGGGGGAGGGAGATGGCATCATTTTGCACAGAAGGGAATGCATGCATCCCTGATGTAAGTCTCCCCTGCCAAAGCATTTCCACTCCATACTTTTTGTTTTGGATGCAGGTTGAAGGGGGGCGGGGGGGGGGCTCCGTGTTGTGGCCTACCTATCTTTCTGAACCACTGAGCTTCACTGGCCCTGATCTCCAGCAACTCCTTTTCCTCTTTGTGCAGCTCATCAAGTCTACGGTGAGCTGGAAGAGACGAAGTAATGTTAGCAACAAATATGAATTTAGGAACGTGGTATATTCTGACTGTGACTTTATAAAGCAGTTCAAGATCTGTCAGGGTACCAAAGAGAGGACATTCCCCACTGCAGCTCTTGCTCTGGACGGACACAAAGATCTAGCTGGTTTAATACCTGCTGTCAGGTATGATAGAAGTGTCTCCATATCTTTAATCCTAAAATTAAAAAAGGGAGTTATTTAACATTTTTAAATGATATTAAAGGGAGGAAAACAGCAGGTGGAATAAACAAAGAGTAAACACTGCTCTTCTATGAGGAAACAGAAATATGATTGTAGGAAGGAAGGGGGTGAAAAAGAAACTCTAAATCTAGGTTCAGTACTACATTATTGACAGTTCCAAGATAACCACGGCTAAACATTTATATCCTTCTACACAGTTCAAGTCGCTTTTTTATCTTTTCCGACTAACACCTTATCAAAAACGGAATATCCACAATTACTAGAAATGTAACTCACATCTCTTCTTCAGATGTCACTTTCGACAATGTAAGTCGAATCAAACACCTGCAAAAAAAGCCAATTATACCACGTGATGTTTAGCAATCACATAATTTAAAACATCCACCTTCCTTCAAGGGTGACACTCTTTATTTTTATCATTGTTACTAACTGTAGAGGCCGGCTGCTCCTTTGCTGAATCACTCCAGCACAAAAAATGCACATCTAGCGTTGAACAGACGGCAAAACTTTTAATAATAATTTGGTATAGATGGATTCAAATTCAGAACTAATTTAAGAGATAATTTAAGAGAATGAATCTGAAACAAGATTTCAAGTAAAGCAAATCCTTCCCAGATATAAAATGAGGGCAGGAAGGAAATGTAAAAAAGGACCGAAGTCTTTATATGTTGACAGAAAATTATGGAACAAACAGCATTTATATATGCTACTCACTTTACTGCTGTAAGCGCTTGCAGGCAATCCTCCAAGTGTTGAGATAAATACTCCAAGGCTTTAATAGCCATGACCTGTTGATCATTCTGAAGGGAAAATACTTCAATTAGCAATATAAATATGAAAAATATTTCAGTATGATTTTGTTCTACCTGAACATAATGAATGTCATATTTTAAACACAGTATAAACATAATCATGTTAAAAAAACTCAATTCCTATATTTGGGGAATCTCAATTCAAAGCATAAAACTAATGCTGAGAAACACCATGAGGACTAGAACATCTTCACTCAGCTCCAGTATCTCACTAATTCATATTCATTCTCTCTCTCTCTCTCTCTCTCCCTCTCTTTCTCTCTCTCTCTCATCATCGTAAGTATCCAACTGAGGATACAGTATCCAAATTGTGCTTATTTCCCTCTTCCCATCCCTTCCTTGGCTTTTGCTCTTTTTGTAAATTGCCAGCCTCCTGGAGAATGGAATGCTTTGCTTTTACTGACTTTATATAAGATGTTCAATTGAAAAGGACACGTTACAGAGATCCCATCAGACACGCGAGGATCCAACCTGTACCTCCAAGGCAAACTGAGCTGCTAAGTTCAGAAGGTTGGCGGCCATAGATCCTTCCGTGGGGGCTTTGCCTACTGTGAACTCTGCAGCCGATTTCTCCATTGCTACGAACGCCTCCCAAGCTAAAAGGCAGACAAGAGACATGAACAGCAGCCTTGGCTTGCTCGTTTAAACATGGAGGGATTCCTTCAGACCTATTTTGCACACCCTGATAATAGTTATTAGCATCTTCTCTGATGACATTAATAACAACAAGGAGCAAGCAAGATGGATTACCAAAGAGACAATGTACTACCAAGAAGCATTTCTGTTCTACGTAGAGAGAACAAAATGCCCTAAATTCTGAGGTGTGTCCTGGACAGTCAAAGGTTTCTAAATCTGGAACTTTTACATTCTTTCTGCCCTCTATATATCAGACAAGCACCTCTTGTCACAAAGTGGAATTCACAACTGATATTTTCTGCATAGAATTATAATTCTATGCAGAAAATATCAGTTGTGAATTCCACTTTGTGACAAGAGGTGCTTGTCTGATACATAGAGGGCAAAGGTGGGACAAACGGATTCTCTTTCTCCTTGCCCTTAAACAGATGGATTACACATTCACTGGCACAGTAAAAACACAAGGGGGTTTACCTTTGGGGGTATTTTTCTCTAAGACTGCTATTTTATAAACATAGAAGTGAGTGAAGATGCTGTTTGGATCGTATCTTTCAGCCTTCTTTACAGCCTCATTAGCCTTTAGGTAAAGAGAATCAGCTCGGTTAGTGACAACAATAGCCAGATAACTGGTTAATAATAGGTATATAATTAGTATCTATTCAATACTAAGATTTCTGCAATAAAAGATGTATATTATATTGTTATATTATAATCAAGTCATATTATATCAAACAATTACTGTAATATATCCCAAATGAAGCAACAGAGTAACTCTCGCACTGTCAGAACGATACGTTCACACAATAGCTTCTCTTTTTCATTTTTAAAGTCTTTAAATTCATCTGGAGCAATAAAAACAATATAAATATATTCTCTGCTAACAAGATGAGATGAGAGTCCCAGCAAAAAGGACTATTTTGCTTCTGCAGTGATGCTGGCAAAGGAATTGAAAGAAAAGATGAGTTGGCAAGGGTGCCACCATCCCCTGGTTCTTCCTAAAACAGCTAAGGGCCATGCAAGCATTCTCCTTTCCTAAGGACTCTGAAGTGAGGTACATGTGTGTGCCATCATGGGTGAGCACTGCAAGCGATGGCAGAGACTTCCTGAGACAAACGAGGCAAGACTAGCTGCAATATCTGCCAGAATAGGATATTCCTTTGGGGAGGGACAGGCTGTATGACCTCTGGGTCTTCTGTAGCAGACAACAAGCTTAAGAATAGGCCTCGGGAGAAAGACCATGTTAATGAATTAATATTAACATGCTAACAAACCCAGCAAGGAGCAGATCGATTTGATACACTCCAACATGTCTTCTCCTCCTTGTGAAGATTACTGGCTTCCATTGCAAGTGGTGACCAAGGTAAAGCATATGAAACTGATGATGATCCTTATCTACAGGTATAAAGGAGAGGCCCTGTTCTCTTGTCCTCCTGTTCATGACGCTCAGGCCTTCAATGTTAAGTAGTAAGAAGACCTCCCTCCCCCAAACTCTTCCTTCAGAAAGGAACAGCCCCTGATTCCAAGCCATTGTCCAAGATTCCTTCTCTGCCCAGGGAGAAAGTTAAAGAGGGTCCCCGAAGAAGAAGGAATACCTCGCTAGGCTCTTTCAGGTGAAGATAGCAAGCAGCCATGTTTCTGTATAGTTTTGCCAGGTTCTGCTGGTCTATCTCTCCAGAGGCATAAAAGCTGAGAGAGTAGTTGTACCACTGAAGGGCTTCAGGATAGCTCTTGGACTAGAAAAACAACGACCAGGTCTTAATGTTAGACATGCTCTAAGCATATGCCTATTCAAAGGCAGAGAGACGGGTTCATTTCTCAGAGAAGAAATCCCCAAAGTTTCTTATTCACCATATATTAATTAAAATTAGTTACTATGAACTTAATCAGACATCCCAACCTCAATTCAAAGCAAGGGATAAATCTTCAAGACAGGTGATGAACACAACACAAGCCAAATATTTTCACAATATTAGCCACCTGCATAGTTATCTTCGGGAGTTTGGAATATATTGAACGACAGGTATTGAAGACTATCTATTTACTCGATAACATTATCAATAATCTGAAATTCAGGCTCTCGGGTTGCAACTTTAAGGTATTATCCACATACTTTGAAAAGGATACGCTGACTTTGCTCAGAGATAGTAGAGGACAAACCTCGTAACTCTTAGCTGCTCTGTCCCACAAAACAAGGTGTAAACGGTTGAGTATTTCAGGAGGCAGTTGCTTTCCTATGCTGTGTGCTAAGAATAAATAAATTTCAGAATTTCACTAATTCTATAAATCTGAAGAATGTCTATATGTCTAACTATATTGAGACCTAAGACCTTCAATGACATGTAGCAATACTAAGCAAAGATTTTACCTAAAAGCTCAAAATACTAAAATTTCCAGTACCACTATTTCAAAAGTGGACTCTTTGAATCATGGTTAAAAGTTGAAACATTTAAAGACAAACTTAATCTTAATTGGTACATAAAGTTACACAATTTTATGAATGAAGTTTATAACTGTTGGATTTCTTAGCTGAAAAGTTCCAGCAAAACAGGTTTTCACTTCCTACAAATTGCTTCCAAGTATCTACCCTAACAGTATAATTAAAAGCTGGACACAGACCCGCAATGGCATCTTCAATCATTCCCTTGGCAAGTGGCTCCTTCCTTCTCTGTAACAGGAGTTCGATCCGAAAGAGAAGGACTCTGCCAGCATCCGGGGATCTTTCAAACAGCTGAGATGCTGATTTCAGAAAGTCAAATCCGATGGCTTCTCTGAATGTACATGAAAAGAAGTTGGGCATTTTGACACCGGGGAAAGCTGAGCGAATTCATATCTTTAATTCTCAGTAAGAGAAACCTGATTCCTCACTATATTGTTCTTCCAGTCATTAAAACACAGTTTTCCATATCAAAAGCCTGCTGAGCACTCTGACAGGAATCAAATTGTAGGCATGTGCATAGGACCTACGATGCTGCAATCGTGCTAATTGTAGGCCTTTGGCTGAAAACACTGCTTACCCAAATGTGTCTCTTCAAATCAATCTGAGCATCAAGATGAAGAATTATTCATTTTGCTTCATTCATTTCCCACCTAGCCAATGCACCTGCACCTAATGCCTACCTCCTGCTACTGGGTAACTCTGACACTCTCTATGTCAATTCACTTCCCTTTATTGCAAGATGATAAATCATAATTATAGAAACAAGTTGCAGAAAATTGGAGTTTGTAAAAAAAGCACAAAGGAAATACAATAGGCGGAAGTCCTTAATATGCCTTGAATACTCTTACGATAGACACAGATGCCTAACTATGTCCAGAGGGCCCTTCGGTCTTTATACCTCTCATGTTCAAGAAGCAACTTTGCAGTGTCCAGACAGATCTCCAGAGAAACCTCATGCTCCAGAAGTTCAGTGACAGCTGGAAAGCAGCAACAACAAGGTTAGCATGTTCATTAAAAGGGGTGGTGGTGGTGTGTGTGTGCGGGGAGGGGGAGGGGTTAAAGTGCAAGTATGCACTTTAAACCCTCCGAGAGCCCCGGTGGACAGAAAAATGAAGCTCACCAGGATAATTTACTGTGCTATGCAGTAGGAAAATGAATAAACCCAATCATCTTTGCTTGTAGAAAGGAGGAAAGGAAGAATTCACATGAGTCAACATGGATGCTATTTGCAAAACTCTTAAGGGCTCCTGCATTAGTTTAAAATTCCTTTCCTTTGTTTAGAACCAAAATAATACATCATCTTAATTTAAACCTGCACAAGTTAAAGTGAAACTGCTACTGCTACAGACTGAGAGACAGTCCAGTTCAGTTCACCTCCTTCTCTGTTACAACTCAGACATTCTTTAGAGTGGTAAAGTTGTTGGTTTTATATTGAACCAAGAATAATACCTTTTCTAATATCTTCATCCGCTGCACCACTTTTCAGGAGAATTTTAATTTTTAAGTAAAAACCAGCTGGATGCAAATTCTCCTGTAAATTGAAACATCCAAGTTTATTATTTGACATTCAAACTATTTTTTATCAGATTCAGGGTATTTTTAACTAGCTGCTTGGAGAGCACAGACCTATTCACCATGTTTTCATGAGTATTCTCTGTAATGTATCTTCTAGAACAGGGGACCGATTCAGTCCCTCACACTGTTGGGGGCCCAGACTGGCTGAGTAGGCGTGGCTATGTGACCATGTGACTGGTTGGGCGTGGCCAATTTAGCAGTCCATTTTGCCTTTGTCCTTGCTGTACTTGTTCAACCCAAGGAATCTATCTACTTAAGACCAGAGGTGGGTTGTTCCCAGTTCGATCTACCTGCTATTGCCAGATTACCAGTTAATAAATATTGTTCTTATTAGATTTATATCCCTCCCTGCCCCCTTTTAGAAGTTCAGGGTGGTGAACCCACTACTCTTCCCATTTTCCCTGAGATAGAATTCCACAGGATAGATTGATTGCCTTGGTTCAAAGACACCAGGGAACTTCCTTGATGAAGGATGGGCTTGAACCATACAATTAAACACTACATGGCGCTTAATCTTTCATTTGAATGCCTCAAAAGCCTTTTACCTCAGAAGCCTCATATCTAAGGAAATGAAAAGGTTATTTTAACAAATCCCAGAGGTCTCAAACTGTTATTCTCATTTTAAATAGCAAAATATTTTATTCTTTTTTTTTTTACATCATTTTGACTTTTTTAAAAAAACTATTAGGACCAACAAACTACACTGACCTTAATTTTATCAGATGCATAGAAATGAACTGAGATTTGTAATGTATACTATGCATATATAAATACTTCACGATTGTATAGCAAGCATCTGATGAAGGAGACTGCAGCTCACCAAAGCAGATAATTTTAACAAAATTTGTTGAAAAAGGTACTACTAGACTCTTTCTCCCTTTTTGTTGCCACTATAAACCAAGACAGCTTTTCTATAATGCCGTTCTTGGGAGTCATTCTACTGATTGAAAAACTCTTAACAAGAATTAGCCTAGCCCAGAAATCTACCTCACCTCATTAGCCATGATGATAACCTGGAGAGCTTTCTCTTGATATTGTTTATAATCCCACTCCAAATAGACAGTAGCTAATAACCGCAGCACTTTTGCCTATAAATAAAATAAAATAAATATTTACACTCAAAAGGCTGAGAACTGGAGAAGGGCAATAAAGGTCATGTATCAATAGTTCTCACATTGAGTGACAAAGATATTCTCCAATGGATTACAAAAATTGCTCACCTGCATTTCTTTACTAATTGAAGAGTTTTTGTGCACATTTCCAATTTCATAGCTGAGGCTATTTAATAAAAGAAAGAAACAGAATGGATTCACTGACCATGGAGGGGAAAAGAAGACCCACCTAATAAGTAAAAGCCTGCCCTAAAGATGCATTCACAAAGATGACCTTAAAAATGCCAAATGTCCTGGCACTGTAGTGTATTAATTTTGTAATATTATTATTTGACATACAGCACCTTAAATACTTATCAAATTATACTGGAGGTCTTCTACTGTAAGGAACAGAATAGATGAAGCTTTTCCCTGAGGGGGGGGGGCAGGACCTAGATGCTTTCAGGCATATCTATATCTATGCTATATACTGCACTAATGCTCATAAAACAGTCTTCTCTTTCAAATAACCAGGATAGAATGTGGGGTTTTGGGGCAAATAAACTCTCTAATTTGTTACTTTAAAGCCACCCTGCATGTATTATGCAGGCATTTTGAGAGACTGTGCAACAGTCCTTTAATCTAGAAATAGATCATATGTACAAAACCCATTTAAATGGCACCTTATTATAAGTAAATTACATCTGCAAATTTACATAACTGAATAGTGATGATTGCTTTATTTAAGAAAAAGAAAACTGGAGTTAAGGGAATTCTGAAAGGACCAACATCCAGAGTTTCTACTTTTTTTTTTTGCATCAAACCATCTGGACCCTTCAAACACACTTGCTAAATTGCCTTAGCCTTGACTACCTCTGCTGCAGCTAGAAGAATCTCTAAATCACTTGACAGAATCAGATCGCTCACTCTGATAAATGCTTGTTTTGAATCCCAGTGGCTGCCCATAGGGCAGAGTTGGACATTTTATTTATTGCTTATCAAAATATAACCCAAGCCAAAAGTAATAGAGTCAGATTACCTGAGCCAAAAGGAACTCTCCTCATATCTCTTGAATTCGTGTGTTTCTATGCCAAAGTTATAGCATAGGAGAGAAAGGTAACAGACCTGTAATTAAATTAGAGTCATTTATACCGTAGTTTTGTAATTGCTGTTTTTAAAAAGCTGAGAATTAACCAAGTTTATTTTTTCATAGTTCTGAAAGACCAGGGCAGTACAACAGAATAAAAAAGCACTTAAGATCTAATCTCTGACCTCTTTTGGGAGTCTTATCAGGAGGTCTTTACACCGCTGAACACACACGACTGCTTTCTGAAAGTCTGCTAAAGCAACTGCCTAAGAAAGCAACATGATATGCCAGTGAATTGTTAGAATGACACATGCGTTTCTTTTAAATTAATGTTTAAAAATGTAATACAATTTTGCATTAGAGGAGCAATATGGGAGGCAGCAATTCAACCAAGTGTAGAATATAGTTTTTGAATAGTTACAGAATGTTATTTATTGTAGTATTGTTACTGAATAACAACAACATGGATAAAATCCACTTGTTGCCCTCATGCTGCTACAATGGATTGAATTATTTTTCAAACGTACAGACTCAGCCTGGTAAGACAGAACTTTAAATATATCTTTCTGTATGTCAGCTTTGTGCATATTCGCCTCAGCCTCACTGCTGCAGTCCTTGTTCAGCTGATCATAAAGTTTCTCTAGATCCTGTAGAATAAAGCATGCAATAAGCTTAGCATACATGCAACCACTATAATGTCACCTACTAAAAACTTACATGGGAAACCCTCAACTTACATGCAGGGCAATGTCAAGGAATTTATTTGCAAGGACAGGTTTTCCAACATCCACCCAACCTTTTCCAGTCTTCATTAACATCTAGATCATAAAAGAGATATGCATATTTAAAAGGAATCAGAAATATTGGCAAATCTAGAAACTATATATATTTGATGTAATCTTTTAGAGACTTTTATAATGTGGTTGCTTTAGGCACAATAACCATCCTCAATTATTTAAGGTAAGAATATACATATCCTATTTCTATATCACTTCTCCGCTATCATAATTTGTTTAAATCGTTGGGTTGCAAGAAGCTAAAACTGTCGATTTCTCTTGGACACGGAATAAAAAATTTGAAATATATTAGAAAACAATATTCTTCTAACGTTCTTGAACCTTATCAACTCTTTAGCATTTCAGGAAACAGAAGACAAACACAAATAATATGTGGACATAAACTATATTACCAAAATTTGCCTTCGTATCATTTCCTCGTTTGGATCACTTACTTCACAAATCATCATCAGATTGCAGGCTACATGGCGTACTAGAGAAATATGCAAAGACATTAACTGTTTCAATGCTCAGTGAAAATGCAAAATAGGCGTAAACAGTATGAAGGGAAACACGTTTGAGAGAGATACATGCTGTGCTCAGTTCACCGTTTCCATTTGTTACAATTCATTCACTCCAGCATCAACTTCAAAAAAAAACAACAAAAAAAACAGCAAACACTAATGTCAGTCTCTGCCTCTGATTCCCTTTAGTGCTGACATTAGAAACAAAATATTTTTATATTGCAAATACTGTGATTTAATGGGGCACAGAAAGGTATAAAACATCTATAGATTTTCAAGAAGGTAAGGACATTCATGAGAGGTTATGCAACAAGCTAAACAGAAAATATTTTACTCATTTTAGTAAATCAAAATATTCTTGCTGTGATTTATGGCTGTGAATTCAAACTGACATTTAACTCTTTGCATATCAGTGATACCAGGAGCTGTTTTTTTTGCCACAGTCCAATTCCATAAGTTAACTGCACTTTCCTCAACCTGTAGGGAAAAAAAACAAGGATATGCTTGTTTATGCTGAGAGAAAGACTTGGGCCAATGCACAGCAACTGTTTTACACCTTTGGAAATACAGTATGTGGAAGAACAGAATAATTAACACATCAAATGTTTGTAATAGGATTTTTTAATGGGCTACTTTCCTAAATTTTCAACCTATTCCCTTTAATGATTTTTTTCTTTCTCTACCTGGGCTTTCTGATTCTCTTTCCACTTTTCTTTATTTGTACTTTCTATCTTGCTGAATAGCTTGTCAATATTGTCTGTTATATCAAATAATGTCTCTTGGTTCATCAATTTTTTAATTAACTCTGAAAGATATAATAACATTAGAATAAAAATAGAGGCAGCAAATTGTTTTCAAGTCAGACAAGTGAAATTTTTTCCCTTCTTCTTCCGGTAGCTAAATAAAATGCCAGAACCCAAGGATGTCAGTTGATGGGGTTTACATAAGAGTTCTCCTAAGGCTTAAGCAATCCTAAAGGGTTCTCTTTAGGATTCAGCCTCAGGGGTCATCTTGTTGCAGAAAATGACATGCTTAGACTTCTCAGGATACAGGAAAATGTTTATTTGGCAGCCAGGTTCAGAAAGCTAACAAAATGGCTAGCATTGCAAGTTCTGAACAATCTTCATTATCGAAGCACGCGTTCTTATACATTCCCAAAAGCATTGCAACACGGAAATATTCACTCATTTCTTAGTGGTTACCTTGAGGAGAAAACCTTATAAGGAGATGAGGGTCTTACTTCTCCTTTTGTTTCAGGTACGGCTTACGTGTTATTAACGAACTTTAATTGAACTTTGTGGTTTGGACTTTTGACACAAGTTTTGACATAGGGACGTTGGCTAGAACATCCTGTGGTTAGTGAATGGGGACACTTCCTTTAAGCAACTTCTAACTGTCCCTGTTATTCTATGTCTTCATTCTTATATTTTTAATCCATATTTTATTCTGCTTTAATCTTGCCCTTGTTGCAAAGACTGCAATGTGAAGTTCCCTTCTCTTCTTATCAGACGCCGCCTAGACAGAAGTGAGTCAAGAGGAAATATGGTGCAGTAGCAGTGACAGTAAGGAAAGAGGCCATCCTGTCCAAGTCTAGCCAACCACGATCCTGAAGCAGGTGATGCCATCTCCTCAAGCAGCCAGGTGCCTGCTAGGTGAGTGGCCTTCTGTATTTCCCAGCAGCGTTGGGAAAGATTGCAAGAGGCTGTCCTTCTTTTGGAAGTTTAGACCTGCAAAATAATCCTACAACAATCCCTTAACAGGCTTCCTGCCAACAAGGTTGGGTGGGGTAATGGTGCTGGCAGGACAATCTGGTTCTGACCTACAAACTGTTAGATAGAATCCAGAGCAGAATCAGAAATCTCTTTGAAACAGCAGGTTTGAAAGAACTTGCACAGAGAGAGAAGAGTCCATAATACTCCTAAAGTCAAATATTTCTTTGTTGTATGCAAAAGTTACCTCTTATTTCCAGACTGTCACTTTCATCTTCCATTTCTGCCATGTAAAACAACGTGCCCTTGAAAAGAATTAAAAAAAAACCAACAATCTTAATTGTTCTGGTTTATATCTTAATTGATTATCTTTCCCACAATATTTGTTCCTGCTTTCAGCATCCTCCAGCCTTTGCTGCAATGAGGACCAGCTTTCTGCTGACCCAGCGAAGGCTCCTTGGGGGTGCTTGAGGATGCCCAGGTGGCCATGAAAAAGGAAGCACTATGTCATTTGTTGCCTTTTCCCAGCCCTTTTCTGGCCAGCCAAATAGTACTTTTACTTTTACATTGTTAGTTCCAGCCAAACAGTCTTCTTCACAACCTACTTAGCAAATCTGTCTTGAGCAAAACCTATGCTGCCCTGCCTCTCTGGAAGACCCCTGAGCATGTACAGAATGCCTCCTTCTTCTTATTTTATTTATTTATTTATTTATTAGACTTATCTACCGCTTCATAGGGCTTTCAGCCCTCTCTAAGCGGTTTACAGATTTTTTTAGCAAATTGAGTCAGCAACTTGCCCCCACAGTCCGGGTCTTACTGAAGTGCCCCAACTTTACTTTAATTTCCAATGGCCAAGTGACAATTTGGTGACCTGAGGGGAAGAAATAAATGAAGATAACCATTAAAACCCAGGCAAGAATGCTTCTGGGAATGTATTTCCATAGAAGCTCAACAGCAAACTTTTCTTTGGGGAATAAGCTTTGTATCGTATTTACTACAAGGCTTCCATTAAAAAAAGAGAGAGAGAATGTGTCTGATAACCATTTTATATCAGAAACGGCCTGGGAGCACCTTTTCTGACTAGCCAATTTGATTAAAAGGTGTGAATTTTCACATTTTCACATTTTCTTAAAGCTTATAGGCCGCCCTTTTCCCTGAGGGGACTCAGGGCGGCTTACAAATCATGGGAAGGGGAGTGCAAGACAAAAAAGACATTTTCATATGCTGCAGATTAATCCTCACAGATAAAGTGCCTAGAAACGTTCACACCTTTTAATCAAATTCTTCCTCATGTTTGGCCACTCTAGACAGGTGATTTTCCCCCCAATCTTGGCAACTTTAAGAGGTGTGGATTTCAACTCCCAGAATGCCCCAGCTGGGGAGTGGAGGCCCACTCCTGTTAAAGTTGCCACAGTTGAGCAACACTGCCCTGTACTGTTCTTCTCCGCCAGGGCTTTAGATCGGGCGTGCTTCTGCCACTGCACCTGGTGAAGCTAAAAGATGCCTTTCAAATCAAGGCTTCTCCTGAGAGAAAAAGCCCTGACTGGACACAAGGAAGCTTCCCACAGGCCGAGAAAATGGCCGCCGGACTTTCCCGCCCAAACGTCGCCGCTCCGCCTTCTTCTCCGCCTTCCTCGCAAAGCATGCCGGGA
Source organism: Thamnophis elegans (assembly GCF_009769535.1). Taxonomy (NCBI): domain Eukaryota; kingdom Metazoa; phylum Chordata; class Lepidosauria; order Squamata; family Natricidae; genus Thamnophis; species Thamnophis elegans. Next base: position 55,370,857 of record NC_045552.1, read on the forward strand.
ATCTCCAGGCCGAGCTTTTCAGGCGTGAGCCTCGCCGCCCAAAACCACAATCCCCGGCAAGCCTAGCGCCGAAGTCGCTAGGGCGGCCAATGAGGAGGCCTCGGGAAGGGGGAGGGCTCTCCTGAGCGACAGGCGCCCCAGCCAATTGCCGCTCGGCGGAGCGGGCGAGTCTGAGGCCGCCCGGCTAGCCGCTCAAGATGTCGGGGCTCCTCGGCGCCACCCTGAAGATGCTCACCAGGGACTCGTACTGCGACCTCAGCGAATACCTGGAGCAGTCCTACAAGGTGTGTGTCGGGACGGGTGTGTCGGCGGAGCGCTCTCTGGACTCGGGGCTCCAGCCCGCGGGCGCTCTGCACATGCCCAGAAACCCGCGCCCGGCTGGAGTCGATCTTGTGCTCGTGGGGACGGGTTGGCTTTGCCTTAGTTCAGGCGGCAGGGGGAAATCATCATCATCATTATGAAATAACAACTACAACGATCATAGATCTGTTGTTTATGCCAGTGTTTCTCAACCTTGGCAAATTGAAGATGTCTGGACTTCAACTCCCAGAATTCCCCAGCCAGCATTCGCTGGCTGGGGAATTCTGGGACTTGAAGTCCAGGCATCTTCAAGTTGCCAAGGTTGAGAAACACTGGTTTATGCCTCCCTGTTTGCCTGCCCCTCCCCCCATGGGATTCCAGCGCCCCTCCCCCTTTTGGGGGGTGGGGTGGCTCCATCTCAGCTGCTTTACGAAGCCACCACTGGACTACAACTCCCAGAATCCCCCAGCGGCAGGTGGAAGTCCTGGCTGAGCCAACCTCTGGATCCTGGGCTGGTGCTGGCGGTGGCTGATGGGTCCTTTTTTTTTTAATGCGTATGTGTGGGTCCTTTGCAGGGCCGGAAGGAGCTGCAGGCAGAAGACCTGAAGGATTCCTCCACCCTCTACGTGGGCAACCTCTCCTTCTACACCACCGAGGAGCAGATCCACGAGCTCTTCTCCAAGTGCGGGGACGTCAAGCGGATCATCATGGGCCTGGACAAGAACAAGAAGACGCCCTGCGGGTTCTGCTTCGTGGAGTATCCTTGGCTTGGGGGGGCGCGGCTCAATTCTGGCACGCTGGCGGGAGGGGAGGCTGCTGGGGGTGGTGGGCATTTTGAGGAGGAGGAGAAAAGTGGATGGAAACTCATCAAGGAGAGAAGCAATAGCAATAGCAGTTAGACTTATATACCGCTTCATAGGGCTTTCAGCCCTCTCTAAGCGGTTTACAGAGTCAGCATATCGCCCCCAACAACAATCCGGGTCCTCATTTTACCCACCTCGGAAGGATGGAAGGCTGAGTCAACCCTGAGCCGGTGAGATTTGAACAGCCGAACTGCAGTCAGCTGAAGTAGCCTGCAGTGCTGCATTTAACCACTGTGCCACCTCGGCTCCTCGGACGAAGGAGAATCTTCCCATCTTCCCTCCTAGGACGATTCACCAGTGGGACAGCTTGCCACCAGAAGCTGTGGGTGCTTCCACACTGGAGGTTTTTTAAAAAAAGAGACTGGGCAGCCACTTGTTTGGAATGGCCTAGGGTCTCCCGCTTGAGCAGGGGGCTGGATTAGAAGACCTCTAAGGTCCCTTCCAGCTCTATCTATCCTGAATTAAAATTAAGGCGGCTTCTGCCTGTTCATGGCGGGTGCGTCCTGAGCCATGCTGCTCTTCTGGATGGCTCAGTTGGCTTGTTCTGCCCTGCAGAACCTCTTTGGGCCAAGAGAATCTTTCCAATTTTGCTCCATAGTATTTTATAGCAATAGCAGACTTATATACCGCTTCATAGGGCTTTCAGCCCTCTCTAAGCGGTTTACAGAGTCAGCATATCGCCCCCCACAGTCTGGGTCCTCATTTCACCCACCTCGGAAGGATGGAAGGCTGAGTCAACCTTGAGCCGGTGAGATTAGAACCGCCGAACTGCAGGTAACAGTCAGCTGAGGCGGCCTGCAGTACTGCACCCTAACCACTGCGCCACCTCGGCTCTCATTTTTTTGCTGAAGGTGCTGGCCCCTGGGCAAAAGTGTTGGTGCCCCTCATGGGGTTTCTAGTTCCTGACAGCAGGGCTGAGAAGCTTGTTCTGTATCAACCGTTTCTGGCCTGGTTGGTGTTGCTTTGAGGGAAGCCGGTTGCACTCTGTGACTTGGAGCCCGATCCTGCGAATCTTTCCTAAAATAACGACTCCAGATACTACACGAGAGCTGAAGCCGAGCACTCCATGCGTTTCATCAACGGGACTCGCCTGGATGACCGGCTTATCCGGACAGACTGGGATGCAGGATTCAGGGAAGGGAGGCAGTATGGACGCGGCAAGTCAGGCGGGCAGGTAAAGATGGGTAGTTGGGAGGGGATTGCGCCTCGAGGGCCCCACTTCACCAAGGGGGGGGGGGTTGCCCCTTCCTCTGGAGACCATTCTGAGCTGTGGGGCTGGTTCCTAGAAGCACTGAAGTTTATAAGTTTTGCCAGAGGAGATCCCATAGCACTTGGAGGTTGAACCATCCAAGGGCAGAAATATGCACCTCTGGATCTTACTTCTACCACTGAGTACCCTTCCCTTACCTGGTGGTCTCTGGGGCTGCTGGGGTACCATGACTCCCCAAATTCCTACATCTACCCTTCACGGGAGTTTTCGAACCTATCATTCCAGGCTGCCTATCCCTATCGTTGGGAAAGGAAGTCTTTTCAATTGTATAGCTCCCTGGCTTGCAAGGATGAAAGCTTCACCTATACCCCTGTGCTCTCTCTTTTTTTTTAATTTTTATTTTTATTAAACAAACAACACACACACACAACAAAAGAAAAACAAAAAAAACACAAAAAAACCCCATCATCACATACAGCATGTCGTTTGGTTACAAGTGTTGTTACATCCACGTTCTCGAATAACATTTACCATCACAGATTTTTCATCTAGTATAACTAAATATCTCACTTTCATTGTACAGTATATGTTCAATTACAATTAGTGTTATTGTTTTTTTCCCCCAATAAACCTAATTCCCCTACATTCATGTCTGTTTGATAACAGTATACCTTTATATAATCACAAATCCCAATATGAAAATTTTTTTACCAACCATTTATATTTGTATGTCACTATTTTCAGTTATGCATAATTCCACCAATCAACTATCGGGTATGCTTATGTTCATTATTATCCTTGTACATCATACATTCAAACAGAGATCTTATTCCTTCATTTATAAACAAAATGTTCTAAATAGCCACTAATATATACCAATTTTTAGTTATTCCCTTATTAAAATTATTTATCAACAACAAGATATCCTTGTAATATATTCTTAGGGTTATACATTATATCACCAATCCTCTATCAAGCATACATAAAATCATTGTTATCCTTATCCACTTTAAAACAAAAATTCTAAAGTATTCAATTCATCGATGTATTCGTTTTCCATTGTATCGTTGTTAATCTATTTCACAGCGTAATTGTGTTGTCATTTAACTCCTTCAGTTAGAACATGAGTAAAACATTTTTCATTTCCAAGTTTTCCCCCCTCAGCCACTGATAAAACAAGTCCCATATCTTATAAAATTGCTCATCTTCTTGTTCTCTAATTTCAAATGTCAATTTACTCATTTCAGCACAATCCATTATTTTTCGAATAACTTCTTCCTGTTTGGGTATTGTTTCGTTTTTCCAGTTTTTTTGCAAATACGATTCTGCCTGCTGTTAGCACGTTTACAATCAGATATTTTAAGTCTTTATTATAGATTTCTGGTGTAATTACCACTGTGCTCTCTTGTTCTCCATGCAAAGTCCTTGAGTTACGTGAGCCAAGGGAGGCTGTATCAAGGCTGTGGAGAGAGCAGGAAAGGGAAACTTGCCAATTGCAGGCTGCTTCCAGGCTGAGGTGCTTTCAGAATATGCTTTGCAAGCTGACCGTCCAGGGATGGCTTTTGTAGCACCCATCCAGAATGGAGGGTAGCTCCTATTTTGTGATAGTCTCTGTGGTCAGCTGGTCCTTATCTTGGGGTCTTTCTCTCTCCCTCTCTCCAGGTAAGAGACGAGTACCGAAAGGAGTACGATGAAGGAAGAGGCGGCTTTGGCAAGTTTTTCCAGCAAGAGTTGCCGAAACTGTAGACGGGGATTTAAATAATCTGGATGGATGACAGGGAGGAGAGCTAAGTTCAGCTCGTATCTCCTTGGACCAGCGGGATAGAAGGGAGGGAGAAAGGGCTGGCTTTTTTTTTCCCCGGCAAGGTTAGTTCGAGACTCCTTTCTCTCACCTGTCACTGTGTTTTTTACGCTTATCCTGGCCTGAGTTGGGATCTGGTCCAAGGGGGTGGGTGCGGAAAGCAGGCCTGCGGTGGAAAGAAATTGGAAGCTTAAAAAGCCATTGCTTGTTTTGTTTTCCACTTTTTCTGTACGCTGTCGTAACACTTGTAACGTCCCCGGGTGTATAAACTGTCCTTAAATGTTTTTAAGAGGAGGAACGAGACTGAAATAAAAACGCCATTGGTCTGAAGAGAGTGCTTTTTTTGACATACGGTTACCTGGGTGGAGGCCTAAGTAGTAGTAATAGCAGTAGTAGCAGTTAGACTTATATACCGCTTCATAGGGCTTTCAGCCCTCTCTAAGCGGTTTACAGTCAGCATATTGCCCCCACAGTCTGGGTCCTCGTAGAACAGGGCTAGAAAACGACACCCCAAAGGAAGCCCACAGCAACCCACAGGACCAGATGTTTCCAGCAAGAGTTGCCGAAACAGTAGAGAGGGATTTCCCTCTGGTTTTGTCCAAGGGCGGCTGACTGCATCTTCTCAAACGAGAACCAGCCCAGGGCAGCTGGCTCAGAGGACTGGCAGGGGCTTAGGGGGAAGGAAAAGACACCCCAGGAACTACCTGGGGTAGTTCATACATGCAAATGTGCTGTGCTCACCCAAATATTTTTTATTTGTCAATTATTCGGCATTCTTTTTTTCTCTTTTTGCAATTCTTCGGAGTTTCTGTCCGCGAGATGCCTGCGGGCATTCCGGGTATCTTCTGCCCGTTTGTTTAGCTGACCTAACGGAATTGCCCCCCCCCCCCCCAGCACAAAGAGCTGCCCCCCTTTTTCCACCTTCCCTACACGTGTCTGCAGGGAGTCAGGCTGAATTGGCCGCCAGTCGGGGCCTTTGCGATGTTGAAGCTGGAGTTTTTCCGGGGAAAGGTTTGGGGAGATTCCAGGCCTGGCCGGCAGGAGGCGCTACAACAAGGCACCGTTTTGTGTGTGTTTCCACCCCGCCACGCGTCTCTGGCCCCTGGCCATTAAAACCCAGCCCAGCTCCAGAGGATTTGGGGGGTCTGAAGTGTACACGTGACTCTGAGAAGAAGTTCCCACGTGCAAATGCCCCCCTCCCCCCCGGGTCTCTCTGCCTTCCGAGGCAGCCCCTCTCCCGCTGCCCGTCTCTGCTCTGACTGAGACGGCAGCGCAAAGGTGGTGGTCCCGGAGGGTCTGGAAGGCAGATCCCAGCTCAAAGTGCGGGAGAGTTTCCCGAGTCTGGAGAGCGGCGGCCTGGAGTCCCCAGTCCCCGTTTTGGAGGAAGCCGCCTGCCTGGCTCCTCTTCCCGGCTGGAGCCTTCGGAGCCCACCGCCCGAGGCTCTCGGCTCTGCCACGCCGATCCCAGGCTTGAAGGCGGAGGCTTCAAGGCCGCCCAGCCGCTCGCTCGCTCCGGGAGTCGCTTCCAGCGGGCAGGCTCGCCCCCCTGGAGCCCGCGGCCCGGGGGAGCCCGCCTGGAGGAGGCGGTCGCTGGCGCTCGGCCCGCCCCTCGCCCGCGCTAGATATCCCGCACCCCGCCGGCCGCCTCCTTCCTTCCCTCCTTTCCCTTCCTCGCCGGCTGCCGAGGAGCTGCGCGGCCGTGGCTGGTGAGAGGCGGCGGGCCGGGGGCGGGCGGGCTGGGGAGCCTCCCCTTTGGCGCGCCCCGTCCGGCGGGCGCCCGGCTGCAAGAGGAGCCCCGGGTTGCATCAGCGCCGCCGGCGGAGGGTCAACAGGTGCAGCTTCGCCTTTGCCGTGCGCCCCACCTGGGGAGCCCCGCGGGCAGGCGGCTGCGAGCCCTTCTCCGGCGCCAAAGGGCCGTCTTGCTCCGTCCCGCCAAAGTTTCTGGCTCCTGCGTGGGACGGGCGGGTGGGAGAAGGAAAGGCGCGTCCCCGCGATCTCCCCCGGCTCTTCCGGCGGGGACTTTCCTGGCAGCCTGCGAGGGAAGCCCCCGGGGAGGCGGCGGGGAGTTCAGCCTCGTCGGCCGGCCGGCCGGGCAGAGCTGGGGGGGGGGGGCGGCCCTGCGCTGCGGCTTCCCCGCTGGCTCTTCCCCTTCTGTCCCAGCTGGGCTCCCCTCTAGCCGGCTCCGTCCCAGGAGCTCCGGGCGGGGGAAACGACGACCCTTGTCACCCCCAGCTGGCTCTTCCCAGAACCCCGAGAAAGTCCCGCTGCGGGAATGGCTCGCTCTGCCGGGGGCTCGTCCCGTCTGTGGGCGGCTTCGCCCCTGGCGTCCTGCCGCGCCTTTCCCGGCTGCTGCGGCTCCCCTTGGGTCGGGGCGGTGGGCCGAGTGAGCGAGAAACAGGCGGAGAAATTCCCCTGCCCGACGTGTCCCGTCTGCCTTTCCCTCCTGTGTAGTTTGGCAAGGCTGCTTAGGGAACCAAAGGGGGGACGGGGACCCCGTTAGAGGGCAGGAGGGCACCTTCAGGGGCAGGAACGTGGCTGGTGGGGTTTCCTGCCTTCCCTCTCGGCTTCTGGTGTGGAAAAGACTTTCCACCTTTTTCCTTGTTGCCTTCCGCTTGCCAGGGCCTTCTGGGCACCGCTCCCCTAAGACGTGGCAGGGAATCAGGCCGGGGCACGTTCGCACAAATGCCCACTTCTAGCCGTCAGGCCTGGCCAAGAACCGCTCTGGAAAAGGGCATGTATGTTTCTGCCTGGCTGAATGCAAACACATCTGTGTTCCTGGGCAGAATGTTAAAAGTGCGTCATTGGCCAGGTGCTAATTGCTGGAGATGAAAAGGGAGCTGCAGGCAGGATGCTCCTTTGACGGGGAGGGGGACCACCGGGGGCATCAGATCTTCCTGGCGCTCCCTTGCAGATCTCTTGGCGCAGCTGACTTTAAAGCCAGCCTCATTAGGCGGGTTGGGCTTCGCAGACCTGGGAAGATCTCGGAGCCGCTTCAGAGAAAAAAGTGGTCCTCATTCAAGACCCTTCCGGGTTTCTGCATCCGAGGTGCTTCCAAGGCCATTCGGGGCACAGGTGATTGCCGGGAGGGGTGTGTGTGTGTGTGTGTGTGAAAGTACCACAAAGGGGGTCCATGAAGAGCCGGCTGTGTGCAGTTCAGCGATACGTCTTGGCTACAGACAGGGTAACCGGAGAGAAATGTGGGGAGGGGCATTTACACTGTAAAGCTTGATGTGAGTAGGGGGAAGCTGCTTGGTTTCGTTGTGCAAGAGACCCTGAATTGTTGAGGCTTGGATCCTGGCCTGGCTGACATGAAGCACCAGCCCAGCCTCCTCCTTTCCCAGGTAGGCTGTTGATTTATTGGCTGTTCCCGTCCCTGAATTCTGGCAGGCTCTGAAGGATAGACCAGAATAGTTACATAAAACTTGCCTAACCGTCACATCACTACCATTGCACCCAGCACAGGGAATTGGGGAATCGTTTGCTTACCAAACTTAAGATTGGGTGGTTCCTTAGCCTGTGCCTGCCAAGGCATCAAAGCGTGCCATTGTGGGCACCCATGAGAACCTGGTTAGGGGATCTCACCTCCGGAGAGTCACCTGTTGGCCCCACCTTGTTATACTCTTCCCTTTGGCTCCTAGCTGCGCTGCCGGCAGGAGAGGGCAGGGATGCCGGGTGCCTTCCTTCCTGGGTGGATCCCCCTGACCAGTCCCCGAAGGAGTCTCCGGACAAATGTGCCAGGATCTGGGGTTAATGGGACCTAACTGTCGAGAGGGACCGAGTTGGGCAAAATGCATGCCCGGCCATTACCGTGACCCGTCAAAACCGCGGTCCACAAAAGCGCGCTCGATGAAAGCGCGCATTTGACGTCATCACAGCGCGACGAAAAAAATTTTAAATTGAAATAAAAATAAAATTAAAGCAAGCCGATTCACATAAACGTAAGGGTTAGGGTTAGGTTTAGGGTTAGGTTTAGGGTTAGGTTTAGGGTTAGGTTTAGGGTTAGGTTTGGGGGGGTTAGGGTAAGGTTTTCGCTTTATTTTTACATTTATCGATCACAGCGCGATGTTCTCGTCGCACTGTGATGACGTCACGTACGCGCTTGCGTCGAGCGCGATTTTGTCGTCCGCGGTTTTGTGGTGGAACCGGCCATTATAGGAGAGAGAGGAGGCTGTACGGCCTCTTCCCCGTCTGCTGATGCAAGCAGCGATGTAGCTTCTGCTCGCCATCTGTCTCTCTCGGGACCTTTGACCCCACCACCAGTTCAGGCTCGGTGGTTGATGTCTCGCTTCGCAAACTCTCCTTGCCAAGAAGCTACAGCGAAAGCAGCTGCGCCGGGGTGACTCCCTTTTCTGCCAAAACTGGCAGGTCTAAATTGGCAGGGTGACGCCCCCGTCTATCACAGGGGCACGGAGCAAGCTTGTTTGTTTTTCCTCGCATTTCCAGCAAGCCACACCGAACAGGAGGCGGCTTTTTCCCCCGTGAGAATATTTAGCAACCCTTTCGGAAAGGGATGGAGGAAGAAGAAAGCCGGAGGCTTGGAAGAGAGGATTGGAGGCCGTCGCATAGAAACTTCCCCCCCAACCTTAGGGGCCCCAGCAGGGGTGGGTTTCAACCGGTTCGCGGCGGTCCCTGCGAACCGGTTGGTCGGCGAACCCGGAAGTAAGTAACTTCCGGGAACGGCAAAGGGCCCACCCGCCCGCCTGCGTTCCTTACCCGGTTTTGACGAGTTCTGGTTGGTTGGTTGGTTTTATTATTTATAGGCCGCCCTTTTCCCTGAGGGGACTCAGGGCGGCTTACAATATATAGATAAGCGCAATATATGCGCTTCCATGCATGCGCAGGACGCATACAGCGCCTGCGCGATCCTCCAGGAGCAGCTGGAGCATCACACAGACGCTAGTACGCATGCGTGCGCCGCGCGCGTGCACGAGGACGCCGTCGGACTGGTTGGAACGGGGCGAGAAACCCACCCCTGGGCCCCAGGGACCTGTTCTGTGGACCAGGGGTCCTGGTTTCAGGGGCTGCCTGTGTTTCATGGATGGGGCCTTGCTTGTTGGCATGGCCTGGTTGCTGGCATGCCGCAGACCATTGCCAGGGAGTTGGGAAGCCCTGGCATGGAGGCTAGAGCAGGCTTGCTCTTAGCTGCTTCAGAAGAGAAGAGGAAGAGGGGGAGCTTCCCTGACTTCAGGAGGGATGAGAAGGCTCCCACCTTGGAGCAGCCCTTCATGGTATTGGACCTGGGTACTTGAGAGATCGCCTGCTGCCAATTACCTCCACTAGACCGATTAGATCCCACAGATTAGGCCTCCTCCGAATTCCATCCGCCGGCCAGTGTTGACTGGTGACTACCCAGAGGAGAGCCTTCTCTGTGGCTGCTCCGACCCTCTGGAACGAACTCCCCGTGGAGATTCGAACCCTCACCACCCTCCAGGCCTTCCGCAAAGCCCTTAAAACCTGGCTGTTCTGACAGGCCTGGGGCTAAGAACTATCGCCCCCGTCTCGAATTGGTATGACTGTTGTGTATTTTAAATTATGTATTGTTCCTGTGTCGTTTTTAATTTTCTGTTTGTATCCCCCTTCCCTGGTTGAGTTGTGAGCCGCCCTGAGTCCCCTTCGGGGGGGAAAAGGGCAGCATATAAATAAAATCAACATTCAACATTCATTCAAATGGCCCCTGACAGGAAGTCAGTGATACGGTGGTACATTTCCTGCTTCAGGAGCGTTTTTGGACTGCTCTCTGTGGCCCTATCAGACTTGGGAGATTGCCGGAGCCGGAGACCGTGAACTGCGGTACCAGCTCCCTTTAAAAACAGCCGCATTCCTGGGCTGCTTTTCCTTCCGCAAGGGCCTCCCCCCCCCACTCCCCTCGTTCCTCCAGAGGTGCGTATCATTTTCTAATAAGTTACAGCTGATGGGCAGGAAGGCATAAACAGCCACCTCCCGTGTCCGCATTTCCCTGTAGGGACTCTTAATGGGCTGGCAGCTGGCAGAGCCCTTCCAGGCGTCTGCCAGGCTGGGCGAGAGGGAGGGAGGGAGGGGGGGGCGTTGTTTTCCTCTTTGTTAATTTAAGGAAGAGGAAAATGAAAAAAAAAAAACCCAAACATCCTGCGAAGAAAAGCGAGGCCAGGCACCTGCGCTTGGAAATGCGTTGGAAGCGAAACAGACGTCGCTTCCCCTGCGCAAAAGGATTTCTCAGTATGCGGGAGCCCCTTCGAGCCTTGATCCGCTTTTAGAGAAACGGGCTGAAGTGACTCGCCCACCTCTTCCCAGCCTGGGGGGGTGGGGCCTCCGAGTGCAGCCCCTCCTGCCTTGCAGAGCCCCTTGAACATCAGGAGTCTGCTAACCTGACCTCTTTCCTTCCTGAGCTGCCAGCCTCTGTTTCCCCTTCTTCAGACTCCAAGCTTGGCCTGCGTCTCTCTTGATGCCTCCGGCTTCTTCCATCTGTCGTCCACAGGCTGTCACCTCACAGCTCCTGGGTGACTTTGCTGGTGACTTTGTTCAGTGGGTGGGTGGGATTTCTGACCTAGGGAAAGCGCCCGACTGGAGGCTGCTGCAAGGACCAGTGAGCAGCCGGGGGGGGGGGGGACAGCGCACCTAAAATGCCGGTTGCCTGGAGACGGTGGAGCAGAGGGCTTCCCAAACGTTCCAATCGGACCCAGCCTTGGCACTGAGAGTGGATCTGTGGCCTTGGCCCGGCAGGGTTCTCTCCAGAAATCTCCTGGATTTCTGAACGGGCAAAAGCTTTGCTTGAAGGACCGGCTGGTTTACTCTCGTCTCCTGGCTCCGTGAGATCCTAGCAATTAAAAGTATAGGAGGGGGTTTTTTTTAGTGGGTGATCCCGGGGGCAGGACGCTTGGCTCTCCGGCCACTGAGTGTGTCCAGGAAAGGACCTCCTGCTCTCGGAGGGGCCAGGAATTGATGTGTCTCATGACAGCCAAAACCCAGAGCCATTCCCTGAAAAAACGTCTACATTTCCTGCATGTGCAACGCGCCTAGGGTGAGCCTGGGAGCGGTCAGCTGCCTGGGTCCTTCTCTTCCAGGCGAAGGGTCAAGCGGCCCAGGGCCTCCGCCTTGAGTGCTGCTGGCACGGACTGGCCCAGAGGCTGCCTTCCTGGAGAGCGACAACGGGGCAGGTGCTGGGGAGGCAGCCATGGCGTGCTTCGGCCACTCGGTCCCTGTCAGTGCCTCTCCCTTCCCGGCAGTAACCTTGGCTACGCTGCTGCTTCTGCCTGGGCCGTGGGGATGGCCTCTCTGCCCAGCTACAGCTGCAAACCCTTGACCTTCTGCCTCCCTGTCAGCTATTAATAGGCTGAGGCTCCCAAGACACAACTGCTTCCTGCTCGAATGGCAAACTCTCTTGGATTTGCTGGCTCTTCGGAGTTGGCGGCGCTTCGTCGGGGGGCTTTGCTAACTGGTGGTCAGGAAGGTGAGACAGGTCAAGACCTTGGCTGGAGGGAGGAGGTGGGCAGCACTGTAAGGGTTCGGACACCCATTTGGGGGCTCCCCACCCTCCCCCTGATTTGGGATCTTCTGGTCTTTGCTGCAAGGTTGCCCAGAATGCCAAGCTGGACAGGAGTGGCACCCAGGAGGCTGCCCCCTTCTCGTCCCTTCTGGCCGATTGCTCCCCCCTCCCGGGACGCCGTGCCGTCCTCCTGCGGTTTTGAAAGCTGCATTCCAAGGGAACTACTCCTCCTGCCCAGAAGGGGCTTTGGGGACATTCTCACGTTGTACCCTGGCCACTCATTGACAGGGGACTAATGTTGCAAGCAGCCCTGGTACCTGGGCACGTTTTTCATTTGCTGGCCCTTCTCCCAGACAGCTGGCTGAGCCAAGCCAAAGGCTCTGGGCCTGGCCGGGCAGTTTGGCAAGGTCCCCTTCTCTGCCCGGGGTTTTCTTTCTTTTTTTTAAATAAATTTTTATTTTAAACACATAAGCACATCAACAGAAACAAACACATAACTTAAAGACAACATAGGAACAATAAGTTCCATCGTATATCATACCGCAGTTCCGAATTGGTTTCTTTGCAGTTAGTGTTTTCCCTTCTATACATTTCTATCTTGCGTTCATGATCTCCTTGTTCGTTATCCATGTACAATTCTTTATTTATTTATACTTAGCTACTTATGACCAAATATTATTTACCTATATTATGCTTCATATTTTTACTGTCATTTATTCTCTTATATATAGTTATAGGTATACATTCACATAGTTATTCTTTTTCTTTGCCATTCTTATATTATTATTATTTCGTTTAAAAGATTATAAGGTATAGTTTGGAATGCTTTGTTTAACATCTTTCGCACCTGCTATGACACCACTTTGTTTTCTCTTTCTTTTCTCCCTTCCTTCCTTCTCTACTTCCTTCCTTCCTCCTCTCCATCCCCTTCTTCCTTCCCTTACCTCTCCCCTACTCCTACCCTCTTTCTTCTCCTTCCTACCCTCTCTCCTTCTCTTTCTCTATCTTCCTCCCTCCTCTCCTTCTCTTTCTCTCCCTTCCACCCACCTCTCCTTACCTCTTTCTTCTTCCCTTACCTCTCCTCCACTCTTCCTCTTCCTTTCCTACTATCTCTCCTTCTCTTTCTCTCCCTTCCACCCACCTCTCCTTACCTCTTTCTTCTTCCCTTACCTCTCCTCCACACTTCTTCCTCTCCTACTATCTCTCCTTCTCTTTCTCTCTCTTCCACCCTCCACTCCTTTCCATTCCTTCGTTCCTCCATTCTCTACTTCCTTCCTCCCCTCCTTTCCTTCCTTCTTCCCCTCCTTTCTTTTTCTATTGTTATAGGTGTCTCTTTCAAATCCCAGTTTATGTTTCTTGGGGATGGTATTTCCACAAACCCATTTTTATTTCCATATCATTTCTTTTTTCTGCCCGGGGTTTTCATTTGCACCCAAAGGCTCGGGAGACGGGGGGGGGAGGCTGTGCCCTCCCACTTTTTGTGTCTGCTTCCATGCCAGGCGCCTTTTCAGGGCCCCCCCTGAAGTGGGCAATGGCAACAGGAGCAGAACCCGCATGAAACTGGCCTGCAACCTTTCCCAGGGCACTAGAATTCCCCAGGCTGGCACATCTGGCAAGTTTTGATGCCTTGTTGTGTCCCATCACTCCTGACAGGCAGCTTCGTAGCAGGATAAATGAAGCGTCAGAGCTGGGCTGGGGAAAAAATAAAAACTGCCTGGAAGGGCTGACTGGGGAAGGAAAAGGATCAAAGCTTTTGTCTGCTTTTGTAAGGATTTTCTGGTGCACCGGAGTGTGTGATCCGAGAAGGTGCTGCCAAGCTTGGCTGGACAGTTGGTGGGAATGCTTCCTCGCCCCTGGACATAGCCAGCAAGGGGGTGGGGGGGCTGAGGGGGCTTTTCTCCCTGCGCTTATGGGAACCTCTTCCCCAGGGAAGTTCGGGCACTTGCCCTCGTGGGAACGGTGGTTTGGGGCAGCTGGGGATAAAAGCCCTGGAGTTTTTGCTGGCACAGAGTGGACTCTGGCACTTTGTCCAGCCTCCCTCCTGGGAGATCTCTCCATGAACTTCCACTGGGCTGGAGAATAGGCTGCTGACTGCAGTGGTGGGTTTCAAAAATGTTTTGAACCTACTCTGTGGGTGTGGCCTCCTTTATGGGAGTGGCTTGCTGACCATGTGACCTGGTGGGAGTGGCTTGCCGGCCATGTGTTTTCTTTCTTTCTTTCTTTCTTTCTTTCTTTCTTTCTTTCTTTCTTTCTTTCTTTCTTTCCCTCTCTCTCCTTCCTTCCTTTTGTCTCTCTGTCCCTTTTTCCTTTTTTTCTTTCATCTCTCACTTTTTCTTTCTTTTTTCTTTCTTCCTTTCTTTCTTCCTTTCTTTCTCTTTCTCTCTCTCTGTGAGTCTGTGTGTGTGTGTGTGAGTGGTGGGTTTCAAAAATTTTTCGAACCTACTCTGTGGGTGTGGCCTCTTTTATGGGAGTGGCTTGCTGACCATGTGACCTGGTGGGAGTGGCTTGCCCGTCATGTGTTTTCTTTCTTTCTTTCTTTCTTTCTTTCTTTCTTTCTTTCTTTCTTTCTTTCTTTCTTTCTTTCTTTCTTTCTTTCTTTCCCTCTCTCTCCTTCCTTCCTTTTGTCTCTCTGTCCCTTTTTCCTTTTTTTCTTTCATCTCTCGCTTTTTCTTTCTTTTCTTTCCTTCCTTCCTTCCTTCCTTCCTTCCTTCCTTCCTTCCTTCCTTCCTTTCTCTTTCTCTCTCTGTGTGAATCTGTGTGTGTGTGTGTGTGTCAGTGGTGGGTTTCAAAAACATTTTGGAGCCTCTTCTGCAGGTGTGGCCTGCTTTCCGGGTCCACTGGTGGAACCTCTTCTAACCGGTTCGGTAGATTTGACGAACCGGTTCTACCGAATAGGTGCGAACCGGTAGGAACCCACCTTTGCTTCTGAGTATGTCCACTGGGGCGGCCTTGTTTTTCCTTCCTTCTAGCTTCCGAACTATGAGATGTTAAGGAGAAAAAAAAATCTGAGCTCCCTCAGGAATAAATCCAAGACATGCAGCCTTTGGATACCCCAGAAGACCCTCCCATCTCCATTAACAGGCCCCCCCACCCTTCTGGGAGTCCCAATGAGGGAGGGAGAACAGCTGCGGGTCAGGCCTGGGAAGAAGAAGGGGGGGCAGGCTGACTCTAATGGGGTGAGGGCCAGTAGGGGGAGATGCGAGCGAGACCTGCTTGCCTTAATTCTCCTCCTCCTTAAGCGGGCAAGGAAGAAAAAGAAACTCGCCAGGGATAAATTCAATTAGTTCAGAGCAATATTTCATTTTGAAACGGATTTCGGCATCTTGGAATTGCTGCGGTTTTTCCGGATCTTGTTCATCTGATTTAAAATATATATATATATATATTTTTGGCTCACTAAAGAGATCCGGCTTCCCCTCCCCTGAAGTGTAACCCTGATGGCTCAGCTCCTTCAGGACGCCTGAAATGATCTCCCACCCACCCACCCACCCCCAGCAGCAAAGGGAAGAGATGGTCATTCATCTCCCCTGCCCATCACTCTGGACAGAGAGAGGGCAGAGGCGGCTGCCTTGGCCGCCTCTCCCTTTGGACAAAGCTATCCATCAGCTGACGGATGGGCTAGGCCGGTGGCACCTTTGCATTGATCGGAAGCCAGCAAAAGATGGAAAGCCGCGAGCCCTTCCTCCCTCTCTTTCCCCAACCTGTTGCCCAGAACTCTGCCTGTTTTAATAAAGACCCTCCGTCTAGGCCACATTAGGAAAGCAGAATTCCTGAGCAGGAATTCCATGCTTGACATTCAAACCAAGATGCGCTCGGACACCAAAGAGGGAGCTGTCACCTTCTGGAGAGGACAAGCAGCTCCTGGACTGGTGTTGGCTTGTTGCCTCTCTGCCTTCGTCAAATCCTGGGTGCAAAACCCATCCTTTCTAAGTTCCCCACCCACCCCTCTTTCCTGTGCAGGTGTAGCTGCCATGCCCAGGTGCGGCTGTTGCTGTTTTTAAAACTCTTATTTATTTATTATTTATTAAATATATTTATATGCCACCCAATCCCGAAGGACTCTGGGCGGCTTACAAAAAATATAAGAAAAAAACACATAATGATAAAAGAAAATAGTTTAAAAACAGCAACACCCTCATACATTCATTATAATCGGGGCTGGACCTCAACAGTGAGGTCAACAGCCCCCAAGCCTACCGGAACAGCCAAGTTTTACAGCTTTCCTGAAGGCCACAAGGAAAGGTATGGTCCGGATCTCCGGGGGTAGCTGTTTCTAGAGAATCGGAGCAGCCACAGAGAAGGCTGTCCTCCGAGGGCTCGCCAGCTGACACTGTTTGGCTGACGGCATCCGAAGGAGGCCCAATCTGTGGGATCTTACTGGCCGCCGGGAGGTATGTGGCAGCAGGCGGTCTCGAAGGTACTCTGGCCCTAAGCCATGTAGGGATTTAAAGGTGATAACCAACCCCTTGAATTGAGTCCGGAGACCAATTGGTAGCCAGTGCAGCTCACGGAGGACAGGTGTAACGTGGGTGTACCTCGGCACACCCAATATCGCTCGCGCGGCCGCATTCTGAACTAACTGCAGTCTCTGAATGCTTTTCAAGAGTAGTCCCATGTAGAGCGTGTTGCAATAATCCAGCCTTGAGGTGACAAGGGCGTGAGTGACCGTTAGAAGTGCCTCCCGACCCAAATAGGGCCGCAATTGGTGCACCAGACGAATTTGGGCAAAGGCCCCCCCTGGTCACAGCCGACAGATGATGTTCCAGTTTCAGCTGTGAATCCAGGAGGACTCCCAAATTGCGAGCCCTCTCTGAGGGGCGTAAATTTTAACCCCCCAGGGTTAAGGATGGGCTGTCCAAGCAGTCCTTCGGGGGCAACATCCAAAGTATACGAGCCGAGGTGGCGCAGTGGTTAAATGCAGCACTGCAGGCTACTGCTAGATCAGCAGTTCAGCGGTTCAAATCTCACCGGCTCAGGGTTGACTCAGCCTTCCATCCTTCCGAGGTGGGTAAAATGAGGACCCGGATTGTTGTTGGGGGCAATATGCTGACTCTCTGTAAACCGCTTAGAGAGGGCTGAAAGCCCTATGAAGCGGTATATAAGTCTACTGCTATATTGCTAAAGCCACTCAGTCTTATTGGGATTGACTAATGAGTAAAGTGCGAGCCAGGTTTGCAAATCGGGCTAAGTTATAAACCGTGGTTTACAAAGCATTGTGGTGGAGTTCCCAGGATGTAGGAAGCCAAAATTGCGCCAGATCCAGTACGTAGCATGTTGAATGGCAGGAGCCGCTGACTCGCTGGTGAGAGAGTCGGAAGGATGAAAACGAGGCAAAATCGGTGGGTTGGGTGGGTCGGCGGAAGAGACTCGTTCTGCATAATCCCACCCTGGAGCCTTATCTTGCCCCGCGAGTCACATGCTGCTGTGTCTGATGATGGGCTCGAGGGTCTCGTCCAGCCTGGCTTAGCTCAAGTTTGTCCTGTCGCCTGTTAACTGAAGTTAGCTCTCAAGTTAACTTGAGAGGAC
The DNA here is from genome assembly GCF_009769535.1 of Thamnophis elegans. Taxonomy (NCBI): domain Eukaryota; kingdom Metazoa; phylum Chordata; class Lepidosauria; order Squamata; family Natricidae; genus Thamnophis; species Thamnophis elegans. The sequence goes on from NC_045552.1 coordinate 55,388,019, forward strand.
CGCCTACTGCCAATTACCTCCACTAGACCGATTCGATTGCATCGATTAGGCCTCCTCCGAATCCCATCTTCTAGCCAGTGCAAACTGGCAACTACCCGGAGGAGAGCCTTCTCGGTGGCTGCTCCGTCCCTTTGGAACGAACTCCCCGTGGAGATTCGGACCCTCACCACCCTCCAGTCCTTCCGCGCCGCTTTAAAGATCTGGCTGTCCCAGCTGGCCTGGGGTTAAGATTGTAGCCCCACTCGAATTGTGCGATTGTTGTGTTTTCTTTTTAACATGCTGTATTGTCTATTGTTTGTCTTCTCCCCCTCCCTCTTTTGAATTGTGAGCCGCCCTGAGCCCCCCCAGGGAAAAGGGCGGCATACAAATAAAGGCAAAACAAAACAAACAATTGGTTAATAACGGAAGGTGCCTCCCTGCCGTTTATTCCAACGAGCAGCTTATGTAAACGCAATTAATCCCGAGTAGTTGACGGAGGGGGGGGGGCTGTTTTCCTTTGCTAACTTCTGCAGAGTCTGTGATGCACAGAGGTGTAATGTGTAACCACAGCTGGCTACCTCTGCTGCTTTGGCCGGAGCGTTTTTCCTAAGATGGCGGTCTCGTTCCCAGCTCTGTCTAGGTTTTCCAAAATGTAGCCTTTAATCCGGGTTCCCAAATAAGCGGATTTGGGCAGCCGGTCACCTTGGATCTCCGCTCCTCTAAAAACATCATTTCTAGAGTAACCTTTGGGTGCCTGGAGTGCACCCACTTTCTCAGCATTATGCCCTGAGTACGATTCCTGTCGATTCCACTCGGAGATGGCGCAAGGAGGCTTTTCAGCCGAGCAGGAGATGTTTGCCAACAGAGCTGGCCCTGGAAGGAGGGAACTCAGCTCAGCTACGTTGGGGTAACCCAGCCCAGGCACCCGCAAGCTTGGGTTGGGTCTCCCGTCTTGAGCTCCCTGGGAAGACTGCAGGCCTTCCTCCCCACTGCTGGCTGACCATCTCTATGGTTTCCTCCGCTAGGTCCTTTCGGGAGACGGGACGTGGCGCCACCCCTTTGCCAGGATGCTGAAGGAAAACCTTGACCAACTTTGGCAAGAAGCTGATCCGGCAGCGGACGGTGAACCTGGGCTCGCAGGAAACTCAGCTGGCCCGTTGCCTCTCCACCGTAGACCTGATGCTCTAGGAGTGGGCAGCACCCTTGGAGCGGGCGTCTACGTCTTGTCCGGAGAGGGGCCAAGGATCTGGCTGGCCCGTCTATTGTGATCTGTTTCTTCATTGCGGCCGTCTCTTCTGTTCTGGCTGGCTTGTGCTACGCAGAGTTTGGCGCCCGGGTACCAAGGCCGGTTCTGCCTACCTCTACAGCTACGTCACCGTTGGGAAATTTGGGCCTTCACCACAGGGTGGAACCTTATCCTCTCCTACATGATAGGTACCGTAGCCGCCCGCTCGGAGCAAAAATCTGCTGAATGAGGATGTGAGAATGTCTTAAGGCGGAATACACCATGGTTTGCTTGTAGCATGAAACGAGGAAACACGCTTCCCATAGGCTAAGCCATCCCTGAGTTGTGATGGGTTCTTCTATGGGATTTTTCCTTAGCTAGTCTGGCAAATATGCCCCAAACCAACTCATCAAAGTTGCAAGACAAGCTTGCTTAGGAATGATCTGCAATATTCCTGGACCCCCAAAATTGAGTGTCCTCCCAACCAGTGGTGGGTTTCAAAACTTTTCGAACCTACTCTGTGGGTGTGGCCTCCTTTGTGGGAGTGGCTTGTCGGCCATGTGACCTGGTGGGAGTGGCTTGCCGGCCATGTGTTCTATCTATCTATCTATCTATCTATCTATCTATCTATCTATCTATCTATCTAATCTATCTATCTCTATCTTTTTTCCTTTTGTTTCTCTGTCCCTTTTTCCTTTTTGTTTCTTTCATCTCTCTTTCACTTTTTCTCTTTCTTTCTTTCTTTCTTTCTTTCTTTCTTTCTTTCTCTTTCTCTGTGTGTGTGTGTGTGTGTGTGTGTGTGTGTGTGTGTGCGTGCGCGCGTGCCAGTGGTGGGTTTCAAAAATTTTTGAACCTCTTCTGTAGGTGTGGCCTGCTTTCCGGGTCCACTGGTGGAACCTCTTCTAACCGGTTCGGTAGATTTGACGAACCGGTTCTACCAAACTGGTGCGAACTGGTAGGAACCCACCTCTGCTCCCAACTGTTATGAGTTGGGATTGGATGATAGCTAAGGAAAGGACTCACATCTTTTAGTGCACTTGTGAATGGTTCCTGACAAAAAAATGATTCGGACCGCAGCTTTAAAATGGTCTTCTGGCTCCCAGGTGTTCTGGGTTGAAAGGGACTGAGCAAACACGGCAGAAGATGTTCAACAACAGAATCTTCTCCTTTGCTTTGTCCATCCAGCTTCACTCAATGTGTTGGAGTGCGGGTTGGGATAACCCATTGTCTGAGTTTGCACAGGTGAACCGGAAACTGAGGGGGGGTCCTTGGTGAGCTTTGGTGGGTTTCTTGCAGTGGTTTCATTCCCCAAACCCAGGTAACCCCCATCGAGGGCTAGGCAGAAACTGAGCCATTGGGCTGAGTTTACATGACACGCTAACTCATTCACCACAGTAGGTCTTTTGCCGAGTCGGTTAGCGTGTCCCCAGGAATGCTGGGCATGTACTGAGCATGTAAGCATGGAGTGTTGTGTGTGTGGCTGCTGCTGGGTTGGGAAGGAGGTGGCATCCCTCCAACGTTAAGGGCCAGGGGGGGTCTTTTGAGCCCTTCCACCATCCTCTGCTCCTGAGAAGGGACGTAAAGTCCCTTCCAGTCCTGCCTGGCAGACATGCCTGAATTCATGAAAATGCCGTTTTGCATCGTCAGGGACAGCAAGTGTGGCTCGGGCTTGGAGTTCCACCTTCGACCACATCATTGGAGGCCACATCTCCACTTTCTTCCGGAACCACACAGCTTTGCACCTGGAAAACGTGCTGGCTGAGTACCCCGACTTCTTTGCCCTCTTCTTGGTGCTGCTGCTCACAGGTGAGGCGTCTTAACCTGCCTTGCCAACCGGCGGGGCTCAGGCGGGCAGGGCTCCCTCTCAGCCAGTGGGGGAGGTCATCAGTGGTGGGTTTCAATTTTTTTTTAGAACCTCTTCTGTAGGTATGGCCTGCTTTGTGGGAGTGGCTTGCCGGCCATGTGGCTGGGTGGGAGTGGCTTGGCAGTCATATGACGGGTATGGTGTGGCCAACTTGTAAATGTGGTGAAACTCACTTAACAACGCTCTTGCTTAGCAACCAAATGTTGGCTCAGGAACTCTGGCATTGAAGTGTGCAAGTCTTAAAGCTGTCAAGTTACAAGGACCCTTGTACCCCTAACCCTTTAGAAAAAAAAACCAGGTGTGTTCAAAGTTGACAGCTTTAAGACTTGTGGACTTCAACTCCCAGAATTCCTCCTCCAGTCAGGTTGGCTAAAGAACTTTGGCATTGAAGTGTGCAAGTCTTAAAGCTGTCAAGTTACAAGAACCTTGCACCCCTAACCCTTTAGGGGAAAAAAACCCAGGGATGTGTTCAAACTTGACAGCTTTAAGACTTGTGGACTTCAACTGCCAGAATCCTCCTCCAGTCATGTTGGCTTCAGGAACTCTGGCATTGAAGCGTGCAAGTCTTAAAGCTGTCAAGTTACAAGACTCTTGCACCCCTACCCTTTAGGGGACAAAAACCCCCAGGGTGTTCAAAGTTGACAGCTTTAAGATTGTCGACTTCAACTCCCAGAATTCCTCCTCTCGCTCTCATCTTGATGATGTGTGGTCGGGCGAGGGGAGGGAGCTGGAACCGGTTCTAAACGGCACTGTAGATTTGTGGAACCTCTTCTATAGAGCTTAGAGCTGGCAGGAACCCACCCCTGGAGGTAATCCAGGGCAGAGCTGGCCTGTTTGTTTAAGAAGGTAATGCTGTGAAGCCTCTCAAGATGCTGTACAAATTGATTCAATCTTAAGAAAACAGAAATGTATAGAACATCAATTGCACAGCAATGCTGCTTGCAGGAAGTGCTGGGGGCCCATGGATTTTTATAAAACATATGCCTGGCACGGAGCTGTGTTTTTCCTCCCTTTTCATAACCCTGATGCAGAGTTTGATATAAGATGGGCAGCTGTGTAAACGTTTTAAACAAGCAAAGCGGAGCTGATGGGAGACTCACGGCAGGAAGGAGAAAATGTGCTTCACGCATTTGATCTTCCACTGCGGAGTTTCTCGACTTTGGCAGGTAGAAGATGGGTAGACTTCAATTGCCAAGGTTCAGCGACCTTGACCTCCTACCTTGGCTGCCCCAGAGGAACCCATTAATGATCAGCCAGTCGACAAGGGAGTACGGGGCCATGAGAGAGGAGGCTGATAGCAGGGCCGGCATTCCTTGGGAATCAGCGGGAGGGTGGTGTTGGGTCTCCACAAGGTTGGCTGATTGGCTGCGGCCGGAGCAGAGAGCTGAACTGGACCGTGTCTGGAAATTGGCAAGCTTTCGGTTGCCTGTGCTGTGTCTTCCATCGTGCACAGGTTGACACCACCTGGCCTTTCAAAGATGCGGCTGGATTGCCGTTTGATCCGATTCCATGAGGCTCTTGGTGCTCAGGAAGTACCGTATGAGTATAAGACGCTCCGAAGTATAGATCCACCCTAGCTTTTGGGGAGGAAAACAAGAAAAAGAAAAATCTGCCTCTGCCCTCCCAGCAATTTGCTGCCTCCTTGCAGAAAACAGCCTGTTCCAGCTTCAGCACAGCCCGAATCGCACAAGCAACTGATTGTCGGTTGGATCAACGATCAGCTGTTTCAGGCTGCGGGGCTTGCCATAGTCTGTTGCCGCCTCCACCTGCCCCCTTTTCGGACTCCCCACGCTCCATTTTCTGCCAACTCTGGGTGGTGGGGATCAGAATGGAAGGAAAATGGGGCACGCAGAGGTCAAAAACAGCGCGCGCAGAGGCCAAAAATGGGGTGCGAAGGTGAAAAATGGGAGGCAGCAATAGGCAATTGCAATCCCTGCAGCCTGAAACAGCTGATGGTGGGAAGCTGATCCAACCGACTGCAGCTGCTTGTCCTAATCAGGCTGTGCTAAAGCTGAAACTGAAACAGGCTGTTTGCTGCAAATTGCTGGGTGGCAGGGGTCAAAGGGTGGGGGATGACGGCTAGCCGGGGCTACATTTGGTGTATAAGACGCACCCAAATTTTCACCCTCTTTTTGGGTGGGAAAAAATGGCATCTTATACTCTGGAAAATACGGTAATTGCTGCTAACACTCAGGCCAACAGAATGTGCCGATGTTGGTCATTAACAATAGCCAGGAAGGTGCCGAATCGCAGCTTGGGTACAGCTGCAGGAAGGGCCCACATCCCCCAAAGCACAATAGAGCCGGCCAGAAACAGAATGGCATGAGGCAACTGGTGCCAGGAGGGCACAGAAGCAGGGTTTTAACCTGCCTGGCCTGTTTCTGCCCTCCGGAGGAAAGCTTAAAACCCGGAGACCTTCCCCCCCTTTCCCTCCGAGGAGCAACCACAGGCCCCGGTCTTTTCTTCTTTGGCTTCCAGGCCTGCTGTCCTTCGGAGTGAGCGAATCTGCCCTGGTGAATAAAATCTTCAACGGCCATCAACTTGCTGGTGCTCAGCTTTGTCATCGTTGCGGGTTTTGTGAAAGGAGACGTCAAGAACTGGAACCTGTCCGCGGAAGATTGTCAGAACCGCACGGAAACCCTCTTGGAGTCTGGACAAAGTACGGGACCCCCTCCCGAGCCGTGGCTCCCTCTTAGCTTTTCCAGAAGGGGAGCTGGAGGCTGGCCACCCCCACTCACCCAACCCAATTCTCCTTGCTCCAGGGTAGCATCTGCTGCTACAGGTTTTATTTTCGTGTGTGTGGTGTGTGGGTGTGTGTGTGTGTGTGTGTATCTGTGTTAATGGCCCGAAGGGAAAGCAGCAGCCGCAGCCAGTTAGAAGGGCTGCCCCTGGAGCAGACCACTTTCCTCCTGCCCTCATCGGCCTGCCTGCCTCCTCCAACAGGGTCCGCTTGGCAATGGAGGGTTTTTCCCCTTTGGCTTCCAGGGAGTCCTCTCGGGGGCTGCCACCTGTTTCTACGCCTTCGTTGGATTCGACTGCATCGCCACCACAGGTAAAGTAGCGCTTCGGAGGAGGAGGAGGAGGAGGCGGAAGGGCTGGTGGGAAGGCAAGGCCGTTCCTCGGCGCTCGCCTCAGGGTGCTAACTGGGCCGGTTCCAGGCTGGATCCAGTAAGCTAACAGTCAGGACGGAGAGTTTGAGGATGGCCTTGCTGGGAAGGGGCAGTATGGAAGTTGCCTCCAAACTCTGGGAAGAGAAGCTTCCAGAGTGGGGAAGATAGGCGTTCTCCTTTGCTTCAGAGAGCCATTCTAGAAATGGGGCTCCCTAGAAACCAAATGTGGATTATTCCTAACCATTGAAGTCGTTTGGGGAGCCTGGCGAGTAGTGGAAGACCTCTAAAGAGCCTCTGGTCAAGGGTGCTCGGCAGCCCGTGCTGAGCAGGAGAGGGGTTTGGGGCAAGCGGCCCTCCTCGGATTCAAGTCGGGGACACCCCGCCAGGTGTGCGGGAACTAACAACACATCAGCCCCAGGGCTAAGATTCCCGGTTCTGCCATGCCATCTTTACTAAACAGGGTCATAATTTGGGCAGTGGGTTATGGCCAATGGTGGCCAGTACTGTTGTGGTCCACCAGTGGCTAGTGGAACCGAGTTGGGGAGGAACTTGGGAGGTTGGAGGTTGGGTGGGGGAAAACATGGGCCAGTCGTGGAGTCTGGGGAAAGCTGTGATGAGGGCTCTGTGTCAGAGACAGAGATGGGCCATATGCCAGTTATCAAGAGCCGAGGTGGCGCAAGTGGTTAATGCAGCACTGCAGGCTACTTCAGCTGACTGCAGTTCCTGCAGTTCGGCTGTTCAGATCTCACCGGCTCAGGGTTGACTCAGCCTTCCATCCTTCCGAGGTGGGTAAAATGAGGACCCGGATTGTTGTTGGGGGCGATATGCTGACTCTGTAAACCGCTTAGAGAGGGCTGAAAGCCCTATGAAGCGGTATATAAGTCTAACTGCTATTGCTCTTGCTAGCTGCCTTCAGAGTCAACATCAGTGAGGCAGAAGAACAGCTGGAGCCTGTTCCCAGTGTGTGCATGTGCAGAGTTGCCAGATGAAGAGAACAGCTAAAAAACAGGGGTCGACTTGGAAGTAAGGCCAGAGGTGGATGATGAATGGCCCCTCCCAGAGGAAATAAAAGAGAAGCGAAAAGGGAGTGGAGTTTGCAGGAGACAATTAGTTCGCTTAATTGGTTCCTGATTCTCTGAGACTCCTGGCCAAGTTTTGCAGATATCGGCCTGGCAGCTCTCCAAGCCAGATAAGGTCTGTGACCATAAATCCTCCCTTGAAAGACTTTGCTGGATGTGAATGAGCAGAATTCACAGTCAATTAATAAAAGGGGATTTTGTCGGGACGCGGGAGTTGCTTCAGGCTCTCGGGAAGCCTCAGTCAGAACAAGTACTGTGATTGCTCGGCTACTGGGAAGACCACTTCCCAAGGCAGAGTTCATGTTTGTGAGAATGGTGTTGGCCTGCCAAATCAGTGAGCCTTAAAGGCAGGAGCTCCTTAACCTTAGCCGAGGTTGAGTATAGCACAGGAAGGAGGATTTTGTTGGAATCTCACCTGCGTCATTCGGCACCAGTGGTGGGTTCTGGAGCCCGCGCTCCTTACTGGTATTTGAGCGCTTCTGCGCTTCTGCGCAGTGTGTACATGCATCCTCCTGTGACGCTCTGCTATGCCTCCGTGGTGCTCCAGGCGCCTGAGCGGTTCCACCACAAAACCGCGTTCGACTAAAGCGCGCTCGACGAAAACGCGTAGCTGACGTCATCAACAGGGCGACAGCAGCGCGGAGACAGAAGCACGCTGTAAACGCTAAACCTAAAATTAACCCCTAAACCTAAACCTAACCCCACTAAACCTAATCCTAAACCTAACCCTTAACCTAACCCTAAACCTACCCCTTAACCTAACCCTAAACCTAATCCTAACCCTTAACCTAACCCTAAACCTAACCCTTAACCTAAACCTAATCCTAAGCCTTAACCTAACCCTAAACCTAACCCTTACCTTAAGTTGAATCGGCTTGCTTTCAAAGCGCTATTTAAAGCGCCTTCTTTCTCCGCGCTGGCTGTTGTCGCACCCTGGTGATGACGTCAGCGACGCGGTTTAATCGGGCGCGGCTTATTGACGCGGTTTTGACGGGTCACAGGCCTTGAGCATAGGCGTTGAAGAGCTCAATACTTAAGGAGCGTGGGCGGCGGGGCAGGCCTCCGGAGCACCATACCGAAATGGTACCCGGTGTTCCCAGCAGCACTGGTACTCCTGTGCCGGGTGTACCGGTCGTAACTCACCACTGTTCTGCACGTCCCCCCTCCGCCCCGTTCTTCTGCAGGTGAGGAAGCACGGAACCCTCAGCGATCAATCCCCATCAGCATCATCATCTCCCTCATCATCTGCTTTGTGGCCTATTTTGGCGTTTCGGCGTCCTTGACCTTGATGGTTCCCTATTTCTGGTGGATAAAGAGAGCCCACTGCCTGATGCCTTCAAGGTCGTGGGCTGGGAGCCCGCCCGCTACGTGGTGGCCATCGGCTCCCTCTGTGCCCTCTCTACAAGGTAAGAGAAACGAAGGGAAGTGGCTCAGTTCAGCCAGAAGTCCTCATCTCTTGGCTGGCGGGATTTATACCTGTCTCGTCAAGGTGACTGACAGGAGACTTGGTTATTACCCGTATTTTTCCAAGTATAAGACGCACCTTTTTCCCTCAAAAAGAGGCTGGGTGCGTCTTATACACGGAAATACAGCATTTTTTTTGCCTCCCGAAGCCCCACTCTTTCACCAAAATGATGGTGCATAGCCTTTAGGAGGCTTTCTGAGTGCCTCCTGGGGGTTGGGGAGGGCAGAATGAGTGAGAAAATGGTCCGTTTTTGCTCGTTTATGCCCCCCCACCCAGGAGCACTTTACAAGTCTCCTGAAGGCTATCCATGCCCTTTTTTAAAAAGAAAATGGGCCCGTTTTTGCAAAAAACGGGCCATTTTGGGGAGGTTTGTAGAGTGCAAAAACTCTTTTAAAAATTTGCCTCTTCAAAACCTTGGTGCGTCTTATACTCCAGTGCGTCTTATGCTCCGGTGCGTCTTATACTTCGAAAAATACGGTTATTCTTGAGCTCAGAACAATGCTTTTTAAAGCACTGACACCCAATCAACCTGGGTTTTAAAACAGGCCATTTTTGAAGAAAAAGGGGTAAGTGAATGTGATGGCAGTCGAGAGGTCTGAGGGGAAAACCCCGCAGGATTCTGTGGTTTGAAGGAGAGTTTACCTGCGCAGAAGATGAACGTATGTCCGAAGGATGTAGCAAGAGCAATAGCAGTTAGACTTATATACCGCTTCATAGGGCTTTCAGCCCTCTCTAAGCGGTTTACAGAGTCAGCATATTGCCCCCAACAGTCCGGGTCCTCATTTCACCCACCTCGGAAGGATGGGAGGCTCAGTCAACCTTGAGCCGGTGAGATTAGAACCGCCGAACTGCAGATAACAGTCAGCTGAAGTGGCCTGCAGTACTGCACCCTAACCACTGCGCCACCTCGGCTCAAGGTTGTGAGGGGCTACCAGAGAGGAATTCCTCTTCCTAAAAGTTGCTGCTTAAACCATGAAAGCCAGAAGTTGAGGAAGGGCCTTTTAAGGAGATGTTGGCCCATGAGCAAGCATTTTTGGAAAAGGAGCAAATCCCTTGGTTCATTGAGAGGCCTGCCCCCCACCCGCCACCCCCATCCTAAAAAGGACAAGTGGAGAAACGCCAGAGGCCACCAATGGCTTCTGCTCTCTTTCTCTGCCCTGCAGCTTGCTTGGATCCATGTTCCCCATGCCGCGAGTGATCTATGCTATGGCTGAAGACGGACTGCTCTTCCGATTCCTCTTCCGGGTTCACAGCCGGACCAAGACTCCCTTGGTGGCCACTGTCGTCTCGGGCATCATTGCAGGTATCCGTCCATTAATGGGTCTTTCCACCCCACTTATTTTTTTTTTAAGCAGATTTTATTTTATTATTTTTTTCCCTTCGACAACACCTTACAGTCATTACATCAACATTATTATGTCATCCATACCTGTACACGTATATAATATTTCGCTTCTATATTTACACACCTTTATACCCAGTTCTATATATATTTATATATAGTTTTTCTTTGGCTTAATTTTATTCTTGTTTTGCAGCCCTTGTACCAATTGTTCCAAATTTCATAATATCCCGACTCTTCTTTATCTTTTAATTTCAGTGTTAATTTGTCCATCTCTGCACAATCCAAAGTTTTTTTTAATCACTAATTCGTCCGAGGGGGTATTATTTTGTTTCCCAGCATTGGGCAAATGCTATTCTAGCTGTAGTTAGCAGATGTGTTCATTTGTACTTAATTTTCTTTGTATATTTCCCTTTGATTATTCCCAGTAGGAAGATTTTGGGTTTGTATTTTATCTGTTCTCCTGTAATTTCTTGCACCCGTTTTCCAAATTTTTGTCCAATATTTTTGTGTTGTCCGGGCAGGTCTACCATTCTGGTTTTCTCTTCAGATCGTATAAATCGTTCGCCTTTTTTATTGTTTTAATCGAACAAAAACACAAAAAAGAATCATCCTTCATCACATCTTGTAGAAAGCGTGTCGATTGGTTACAAATACATTTCGTGCATTTCTTCCACGATCATTACTTATGCTTCATTCATATTGAATTGTACATTTTAAATGAAAAATCTTTATATATGTTTACTACCAAGGTACCACCATTCTCATTTATAGTTATAGTTAGTTATAGTTTATTAGTCTTGTATGCCGCCCACTCCCGGAGGACTCCGGGAGGCTTACAATAAAAAGGGGAAAGGGAATAAATAAGACAAACAACAATTTAAAATACAACAACATTCATCGTTACTGTGGGGCTGGATACTTCAACAGCCCCCGGCCTGCCGGAGCAGCCAGGACTTAGTGGCTTTACGGAGGCCGGAAGGGTCGTAAGGGTCCGGATCTCCACGGGGAGCTCGTTCCAGAGGGCCGGAGCCTGCAACAGAGAAGGCTCTCCCCGGGGGGTCGCCAGCCGACATTGGCTGGCAGATGGGATCCGGGAGAAGGCCTAGTCTGTGCGATCGAATCGATCTTTGGGAGGTAAATGGCAGGAGGCGGTCTCTCAGGTACCCAGGTCCGATGCCATGAAGGGCTTTAGAAGTAACAACTAGCACCTTGAAGCGTGTCCGGAGACCAATGGGCAGCCAGTGCAGCTCGCAGAGGATAGGTGTAACGTGGGTGTACCTAGGTGCACCCACAATCGCTCGCACGGCTGCGTTCTGGACTAACTGAAGTCTTCGAACACTCTTCAAGGGCAGCCCCATGTAGAGCGCATTACAGTAATCCAGTCTTGAGGTCACGAGGGCGTGAGTGACTATCCGAAGGGCCTCCCGGTCCAGGTAGGGTCGCAATTGGTGCACCAGGCGAACCTGGGCAAAGGTCCCCCTGGTCACAGCTGACAAGTGATGTTCTAACGTCAGCTGTGGATCCAGGAGGACTCCGAAATTGCGAACCCTCTCTGAGGGGGCGTATTTAACTACAATTATTTAAACCTGCTTTATCTGAAATCATTTGTATTTAAAGACACAACCACCTACTGGCATTCATTCGCAATTTCAATAAACCTCCAATAACATTACACCTTTATAACATATTCTGGAAAAAAAATCAATCCAGACAGAGATTTTTAACAGTCTCCCTTCTCTTACAGCCCTGATGGCGTTTCTCTTTGAGCTGAAGGATTTGGTCAACCTGATGTCTATCGGCACGCTGTTGGCCTACTCCCTGGTGGCTATTTGCGTGCTCATCCTCAGGTGGGGCCTCCTGGGAAAAGAGCTGGTCTCTAGGTGCTGGTCCCTCAGCAGCTTAGGTGATAGGCAGGCAGGCTTTGCAAGGGGGTGATTATCGTAGTGCAGAACTGGAGAGCTACAGCTGAGAAGGTTGAGAAACGAGACCCGGCCTTCCACGTTTTTGTTCTTCCAGGACTCCTGGTTTTGCAGAAGGACTAATCAGGAATTCTTGCTTTCCTGACAGATACCAACCTGAGCTCTTCAGGTTCTCCAAAGATCTGGAAATGCTCGAGATCAACGGAAGCGAAGAAGAAAAGATGACCATTAATTCCACGGTCGGCGATGGCCAGAACGCATTCAAAGAGAATTCAGCTGCAGGAGCCTTTTCTTCCCCGCCGAGGACAACCCAACCCATATCTCAGGGCGCATCGTCTACATCAGCACCACGGCCGTCGGTAGGATTACTGGGGAGAGGGGGAAATTGGGTGCCCTGGCTGACTTGCAGTTGAGGGCGCCAGTGGCTGAGACGGGGGGCGAACTTCCAGAGGCGACCGGAGTGAGCAACTGGCTGGACTTGGCTCCTTTGCAAGAGGAGAGCAGGAAGAGAGCAGAATACGTTCCAGGATTCCGGGGTTGAGATATCACAGGCGGAGGGCTTTCTCAGGCGTGGGAAACGCTCTAACGTGCCTAATCCTTCCTTCCCTTCGGTCTCCTTTCCTTGAGCTGTCACGATCACTGCCCTGTGTGGCATTCTGGCCCATGAGTGGGAAGCCCTCCTGGAGGGCAGCGTCGGCTGGGTCATTTGCCTGTGTCATTCTCCTGGGCATTTGCTCGCTGGCAACAGCCGTCATCTGGAGGCAGCCAGAAAAGCAAGAAACGCCTCACTTTCAAAGTAAGACCTCTGGCCGGCTCTTCCTCAGGGGGGTGGGGCCCATGTGGGATGGAGAGGAGTTGCCTTATCCGGATGCCTCCTCCCTTGGCAAAGGAGCAGGAGAGCTGGACGGTTGTCCTCTCACAAGGCCGTGCCTTCAAGCCAAGTTCCACACTGGCTGGCCCCTGCCCCTCTCCCTTGGCCTCTCCCACTGGCCTCCTCTTCCTTTCCAGGTGCCTGGCCTGCGTTGCTCCCCCTCTTCAGCACTCTGGTGAAACTCTATCTCATGATGCAGCTCGATGCTGGGACCTGGGCCCGCTTCGCTGTCTGGATGGCCATCGGTAGATCCTCGCCGCTGCCCGATTGCAAGGGCCGCCTGGCGCAGAACCTTCCCCCCAATGTGGTGACCACCCAGTCGGCCGGGCCTGGTCTTAACCCTGGGAAGTTTTGTCTCTTTTCTCAGGCTTTGCCATCTATTTCGGTTATGGGCTTCAGCATAGCGAAGAAGGTCAGGGGGCACAGCAGTCCCCGTCAGCCGCCGACAAAGGCCTGCCTTCGGCCCACTCTGAGCTGAGCCAAGAGCTCGCCATCTGAGAAGGAGCGGCTGCTTCTGTCCTCCTTCCACCGCCGTGGACGCCCCCCGAGTTCTTTCTTCGCCTCCTGCCCCACCCGTCAAGAAGGAAGCCGTGGCCCGCAGGACCTCCAGTGGCGCATTGGACTCAACCTGTGGCAGCAGCTTCATTTCGCAGAAGAGGGGAATAAAGCAAGATGAGATAAAATTTAGGAGGCAGCCTTTCCTCCTAGGTGGGACAGGGATGAGAGCGACCTTCAGACAAGAAGCTGCCACACATGGTTTATTTATTTACCCGGCTTTGGTGGCTAGATTGCCTTCCCCAGATCTAGATGTGTGTAAACGTGTCAAATGTGAACCATCCCCAAATGATCTCCAGGACTACCAGTCTAGTTTTAACTATTGTTTGTATGTCAATTTTTCCCCCAAAGATGTTAGGTGTTGTTTTTTTTATATCGGTACAACTCCGTGCTCTTAGCTTTTTTTTAAAGTTGGACTCATCTAAACCCTCCCCTTCTGTCAATTTACTTTCCTTGTAGGCTCATCTCAGATGCTCTTGGTTCTGGGGGGGTCTGCAGGCGAAAGCGATCTGGCAGCCTCCAGAAATTTAGACAGCCTGCAGCAGTGCAGTACTAGGCCGGAGGATAATTGCTTAAATAATCGTGGTTGATCGGAGTTCTGCCATTGTTCTTGCCAAACATTATCAAATAGGTTTCTGGGGTTTCTCAAATGAAATCAGAACGATTATTTCTACCAATGGGATACAAAACTTACCCAACATGCTCGCAGTATATGGATCCAATGTCCTGGGTACATTCAGCCTGCAATAGTTTATTCGCGAGAGCAGGCTGCAGTGCCTTGAACGAATGGGTAGTGCGGGGTGGGAGGGCCAACGGCTGAGTAAAGTCCTAGTAAAATAAGTCAAGTTTGTTATCATGAAACTTAAGCCTGGAGAGACTCACCACAACATCAGCCTAGGGGCTCACCCATGCTGGGAGGCAAGAGAAGGGGAGGGAAACTGGGCGCTGAGTTGTGGTCAGTAGCTGCCAACAGGAGAGCATTTGACCCCGGTGTAGCCACCTTCTGGACCAGAGGTCGGGGCTAAAGATGGAGGCCAAGCCAGCGCGCAATGGCCAGCTGTGCCTGGTTGCTTAGAAGCCAGCAGCAAACCACAGCTGGCAACAACTCAAAGCAAAGTGAGGTCATTGCCAGACTTCCATCTGTTGCAAAGATGGCACAGCCAATAAATCCTCCCTGGCTCCAAAACAGGGTGAATATTTTTTTCCCTACTAATAAAAGAAGCCAAATTCATGGTCCAGCTAGTGATTTCCTGTTTGGTCCATCCTGAAATTGGCAAGGAAACCAGCCCCTAATTTGGAAAGCCACCGGGTTAGCCAAAGGCAGGATTGGGACAGCTTGTTTTCTTCAACTGTTAAGGGGGGGGGAAAGTGGGATGCTTTCTCTCCTGGTGCAAATTATTTACCTTGGACTGGAAAAATAATTCTGAGAATTCCCCAGGAAGCTGGATCATGTGACGTTGGTTGTACGTATGCAGACACACTCCACTTACATCAGAAGGCCAGGCTTCCTAACAACTGCCCCCCGGGGCCAAATCCTATAATGCCAAGGCCATTTCAAACTTCACGCAGCTCATTTCCAAGCCTTACAATTAATTTCCCCAACATTTCCAAAAGCAAATTGTGAATGTGCAGGGCCAAACACTGAATTGTTGTCTTTGGGACATTAGCTCTTCACGGACACTTTCGACGTTTCCTCTCTCCCGAAGGGAGATTTGGCACAATCTCAGTTCAGGGTTTGTAACTCAGTGGCAGAAATCTTCACGGGTGGAAGGGAAAGGCTGGGAGCAGCATGTCCGGGACCCACCCCTGAGATCGATGGCCAGGTCAGCAAAGGCAGCTTCTCCTGTTCCTCACTTCACCTTATCCCGCAGCCTCGCTCAGAGCAAGAGGGGGGAAATTCCCACTTGTTTCAACAGAACTTTTGTCGTCTTGTTTGAACATCTACGTTACATGTGCACCAAAGCTCTTCAACATGAATATAAACGCAGCACCTTAATGCATTTTTTGGACCAAATAAATGTTGTGCTATTATTCGGTGTCCTCTGTGCTTTGTAGAATCAAGACAAGAACGCATGTGCGGCCATTTTCAATTGTCTTGAGCGTGACCCGTCAAAACCCGCGTTCCACAAAAGCGCGGTTGACGAAAGCGCGTATGTGACGTCATCACAGCGCAACGAAAAAGATCGAAAAATTTGAAATAAAAATTAAATTACAGCAAGCCGATTCACATAAAGGTAAGGGTTAGGGTTAGGGTTAGGGTTAGGATAAGGGTTAGGGTTAGGTTTAGAGCGTTAGCGTTACGTTTAGCGTTAGGTTAAGGGTTAGCGTTAGGTTTTTCGTTAGGTTAAGGGTTAGGTTTAGGGTTAGGTTAAGGGTTAGGTTTAGGGTTAGGTTTAGGGTTAGGTTTGGGGGGGTTAGGGTAAGGTTTTCGCTTTATTTTTACATTTTTCGATCTTTTTCGTCGCGCTGTGATGATGTCACATACGCGCTTTCGTCGACCGCGCTTTCGTCGACCGCGGTTTTGTGGTGGAACCGTCTTGAGTGATGTTCTTGAGGCATGGCGAGGAAGAAAACCTAGCTAGGGCAGAGAAGGAGATCCATTCATTTCCCTAGAAATGCCGCACTCTCGGGTTTAGATGAGGCGAGGAAGGCTCGCCCTACAGATTTCAGCGCAAAAGAGGAAAAACCGGCTCTGGCCAAGATAATAAAAGCTACCAGGGGCCCGACTGGGTGATGCAATAGGGGGGCAGGAAAGGCAGATGGGTTACATAAGCAGAGCAGAGGCAAAGTGACAAGTTTGGATTGGAGATCTGGGCAGCCTGCAGGCAAGGGAGACTTGCAACGAGGCAGCCAGGGAGGAGGAGGCTGGGAGCCTCCCTGCTGAGGAAGGGGGCCGTACTCTGCCTACAGGGCCAGGCCAGAGGTTCCCGGTTTTGTCCGGCAGCCATCTGTGGCAGAGGGGAAGGCTTATCAAATGCCAGATTCCAATAAACTCTCGCAAGCAATTTGATTTAGGCCTGAGCGGCTGGCCAGCTTCCAGCCACTCGGGTTTTGACAGACAACAGGAAGCCGAAGCCAGATAGCCGGCCACTGGCTTTCCTACCAGACCCCACGACAACCAGCGCGGAAGACAAGTTTAATCGAATGTCAAAGAGACAAATGCTTAGGCCAGCTATGCCAAGGATGATGGACGAGAAGGTAAATGTAAGTCCCATTAACTACTGGATACCAACGTTTCTTTTAATAGATGTTATCCGTATACTCTCAAGCAGCCCTTTTCAGAATATGGGCTCTTTTTAAAAATAATAATAATATAATAATATTAATAATAATATTTGAAACTCTATGGAAAGTCAGAAGAGAAATCCAATCATTGACAACCCAGTCCGAGTATTCAGCACCGATATTTCAATGCAGTTTGGCATGGAAAAATGCGCCATTGTATCCATAAAAAGGGGCAAAATCACTGCATGTGAGGGAATTGAAATGCCCAATGGCCAACTAATTAAATGCAACAAAAATGAAGCCTACAAATACTTAGGCATTCTGCAGTTGGATAACATCAAGCATGGAGAAGTAAAAACTATTGTCAGGCGAGAGTACACCAACAGAGTTAGGAAAAATTTTGAAATCTAAATTGAATGGTGGAAATACAATCAAGGCCATAAATACCTGGCAATACCAGTTATAAGATACACCAGCTGGTATAGTTAACTGGACACAAGCTGATTTGGACATTGTGGACCGAAAAACCAGGAAACTAATGACAATGCACTACAGTTTACATCCACGTGGTGATACTGATAAACTGTACCTGCCCCGAAAATCAGGTGGCAGAGGATTATTACAAGTGAAGCAAACAGTTGAAGAACATGCACTGGCTGATTATTTAAAAGAAAGTCAAAGAACATCTATTAATCGAAGTAAAGAACAAAAATCTACTGAAGGCCCAACAGATTGAAACAAGAATACAGAAAAGATGTGATAAAATCAATAATGGAGAGTTGGCAGAACAAAGCACTGCATGGCCAATTTCTGGAAAAAAATAAAAGATAAAGTGGACAGTGAAAAAAACTTGGTTATGGTTAACAGCAGATACATTAAAGAAAGAAACAGAGTCACTAATCCTGGCTGCGGAAGAACAAGCTATCCGCACAAATGCCATTAAGGCCAAAATCGAAAAATCCTCTGATGATGCCAAATGCAGACTTTGCAAAGAAGCTGATGAAACTGTTGATCACATACTCAGCTGCTGTAAAAAAAAAAATCACCCAGACTGATTATAAATTGCAGCACAATTCAGTAGCACAAATGATCCATTGGAATTTGTGCAAAAATTATAATATTAAAACAGCAACAAACTGGTGGGAACATCAGCCTGAAAAAAGTCACCGAAAATCAGATGGTCAAGATCTTGTGGGATTTCCGTATACAAACGGACAAAATACTGGCGCATAATACACCACACATCACACTGGTTGAAAAAAAATAAGGTTACAATCATAGACGTCGCAATACCAAGTGATAGCAAGGTCGACGAGAAGGAACATGAAAAAATCGCAAATACCAGGACTTAAAAATCGAAATTCAACGACTATGGCACAAACCAGCAGTGGTATTGGCACACTGGGTGCTATTCCAAAGCACTGGAATTAGATTTGAAACAGTTAAAAATTGACAAAATCGCCATCAGTCAAATGCAAAAAGCCACACTGCTTGGATCTGCACGCATATTACGAAAATACGTTATGATGTCCTAGGCCCCTGGGTGGGGCCCGACTAGTAACCAATGCCAAATCTGGCGAAACAACTGGCCGCTGTGATACAATTGTATAATAATAATAGTAATAATAATAATAATAATAATAATATGAAGACCCTGTAAAATATATCCATTGAAATATCTAGAAATCTTTCTCTTTTTCACAGAGAATTCATGCCTAGTTTCTTCTCATTAGTTTCCACAACTCCAGCAAGTATTAACCACATTCAGGACATAGAATAAATAGGGTCATATGTTTTCTAACCTCGTAATGACTGAAAAAGTGAATAATTAATGAAAAGATGAGTCTCTCACTCAATTTTTCTCACACCAACCCAGCGATCCTTTTCCAGCCCCCCCCTGAAATCTTCATCCCCACCCCCACCCGCCCCGCCTCCATGGGTAGGTGGTTAGGTCAACCTCTCTGGAATTTAATAGGTACTTTTCAAGCTCACTTACCCACAGAATTCTTCACTTAGAAGCTTTATATTTCACCCTTTAAAACGTGACACTTTCCTCATTTTTCTGCTACTGTGCAGAGGGGGGGAAATGAAATCCGGTACAGAATGAATGCAACTTTTTAATTATATAGCTTTCTGCCAAAATTAAGCTTTGGCCCGGAGCAGAAATCTGGACCTTTTACGCAACTTTATAGCCGTTCAGTGGGGATCAGAGCAGGAATCACCACCCTTGGAACCTCATGATTAGTAGATGAAAAGCCAGGCAGATGCCAAAACATAGTGCGGATCACTGCTGCCCTGAAGTGGTCACATGTGCAAGGAACTCATGACTACCTGGATTGTGAAAAATGCTCTAATCTACCAATTTCCTTGCCTGTTCGTCTTACATCAAAGCATCCCGATATAAAAACAGTCCTTTAATTACAAACTGGAATAGTTCTTCTTCCAGCAATCTGCATTTATGACCACATCCCTACAGAGGAAGCTAGCAAGAAATGTGTTTGTGGCACAGGAAGTGCTCCTCCTCACATTAATAGCAGAGAAGTCGGTTTATAATTCCAAGGTGAACCTTATTGCAAAACCAGCTTTCAGGGCACTGTTCAGTCTTGTTAAAACCGTGCAGAGAATCTTATTTTTACCAGGAACACCACAGCTCAGTAGGACAGATTTATTTTGATAAATGTAGAATTATTGGAAACAATGTTGGAAATCATTCATCCAACCCCTTATTCAGTATTTTTACATCATTTCTCCGTGGCCTGGCTCCTTCATAGAATGCCACACAAAGGAACAGTGTTGATACCATACAAATGTATACATTTTTCGGCAGGCTCCAGTTGGATAAATAATTCCTACTGTTCTTTATACTCTAGCTCTTATTAGAATCGAGACTAGGATGTCTGTTCGGTTTCTGGGATTGACATATTATTTGGGAGTGGCTTCACTTATACAACATTCCATAAAACACAATTGAACAAGAGCTGTAAGATATATAACATATATATATGAACAGTTTGGGCATTGATACATTAATTCAGCTATCCCATTATTGCAAAATTTAACATATAATTTTCAAAATGTAGTATTTAATCTCGTCTTTGAAAAATCTTATTCTACCCACTTAAATGGCCAGTCCTGGAAATGCTGAGACTCAGCCTTCAAATAAGACATTTTGCTACTCCTGCCTATCCTCGTGGAAAGTACCAGTAGCAAGTCTTATTTCCCCCTCGCTTGTGACTGGATTGCAAAATCAGGAATTTAAAATTGCTCTGTAATCTACTCGGTAGAGTGTTTTATTAACCGACAATGGACTTCCGATAAACAGAAATCCATATAATTTTAAGGATACTTGTTCGGGAAATTGATGAACCGAGAAGTTAATTTTTTAAAATGGTAATTCCATTTCCCTCTCATTCACGTCTGAGCCAAAGGCAAAGAAAGAGATTTTCCAGTTGTTCCCATGCGGATTACACAACCTGGGTTCTTGCTGGGAAAGATACTATCTGCTTTACATGTCCTACTACATCTAGATATTCCCTATTCTTCTAACTTGGACGGAGATTCCTTGGACCTTACTTCCCTCTGCTGGTGATTAGCCACCCTTGCATCAGGAAACAGGTAGGGCATGGACTGGCAGGCAGGATTGCTTCTGAGCTGATGGGGCAACAATTCCGTTATATATTTTGGAGATTCTGCCTTGCCTATGTTGCTGCCTCCAGCTGTTGAAACACAAGCAGAAGTAGAAGTACAGCATGAACTTGAGCCCTAAGGCTAGCAAAACGGAGCGCAGAATCCTGCACAAGTTTGTGAGTCAGAGCTTGTCGAAAAAGCTACGCACATTTTCACTTTCCAGAAAATGGAGCTATATTTTCGGTAGTTCCCCTATTACATGAATCCAGTTCTTCCCCTTACTCATCTTACCCCGAAATAACCCAAATATGGCTGGCCTCTGGCTTAGATCTAGTTTGTAAATGTACAATGCTGACAGCTCCAGTAGATACATATACTGTAAAATTATATCAATAAGCAGCCTGTCTTGATTCACATGTTTCTATGGTTGAATAAGTGTTTCCAGAGGCTTATTGATTTGATTTGATTTGTCTTGTATGCCGCCCACTCCCGAAGGACTCCGGGCGGCTCACAATAGACAAGGGAAAGGGGGAAAACTAGACAAAGACAACACTTTAAAAACAAAACCGCAACATTCACAATTTCCGTGGGGCTGGATATTTCACAGGCCCCCTGGCCAGTTGGAGCAGCCAGGACTTGGTGGCTTTGCGGAAGGCCGGGAGGGTAGTAAGGGTCCGGATCTCGACAGGGAGATCATTCCAGAGGGCTGGAGCTGCAACAGAGAAGGCTCTCCCCTGGGGGGTCACCAGCCGACATTGGCTGGCAGATGGAATTCGGAGGAGACATCGATTGATAACTCAATGGGTCCTTGGCACCCCACGACTTTGTAAAGCTTTTCAATATTTTCGTTGACTTGCATATCTTTACTTAATTTAGCTACTATAAGAATAAACTGCTGCCATAAAATCAAAAATTGTTCATATGTTGAACATGGTTTGTTTGTAAGGAGTCAGAATAGACCCTGCTACTCCTCCTCTCTCTGCAGCAGAGATGAAGATCAGGCACCATGCAGGCTCAGAATCCAGGCACTGCCTCTGTAATGCTACGAAACGGCATTTGGCAGATTTTATTTATTTCCCAACGTTCCACAGCAGACAAGGTACAAGGTCAAAGCAAATGAACTTTTGCAAGCATTCAAAACTGAAATAATCAATGATTATTGATCGATGGTAATTTATCGTTAAAAAGGCCATGAAACTGAAGGCCGAGGGGCACGGATTGAGAGCTCTCCTTTCTCTCGGGGAACCCCAGGCAGCACTCCTCCCCTGCACAGCCACCACGTCGCGAGGTGCTACTATGATGAGTACAGGCAGTCCTCGACTTTACAACAGTTCATTTAGTGGCCATTTGATGTTACGACGACACCGGATACGGAGCTGATGACCATTTTTCAGTTACCACCTTTGCAGCGTCCCCCGTGGTCGCATGTTCAAAATTCGGGCGCCTGGCAACCGACTCACATTTATGATAGTTGCAGTGTCACTGTGTGTGTATGTGTGTGTGTTGGTGTGTGTTGGTGTTTCACGCGATCCCCTTTTGCGACCAAGTCAGTGGGGAAGCCAGGTTCATTGAACAACCCCCAATTTATCAACTGCAGTGATTCACTTAACAACCGAGGCAAGAAAGGTAATAAAACAGGGCAAAACTCAACACATTTCTCAGTTAGCAATACAGATCTTGGGCTCGATTGTGGTCGTAAGTCGAGGACTGCCTCTGATTTATTCGCCTTTCTTGCAGCCGCCCCCTCCAGGGTGCCAAAGGGAGAGCGGGCCGGTTTACGGGCAGGCGGCTCCTCCCAGGGCCGCAGCCGCCTCCCGGGAACCGCCGTGGCATCTCCTTAACGTCCCCCCCCCCCCGGTCCAAAGCCTCACGAGGACTCGCCCCCCCGGCTCCCCCCCACGCCCCTCTCTTCCGGCCACCGAGCTGAAGGGCCAGCTGGGCGGGCGGGCGCCCGCGACTCCACGTTCGCATTCCGCGCCAAGCTTCTCATTGGTCCGCCAAAGAAACCCTCCACCAATCCGACGAGGACCTCATCCCATCGGCGCCGAGGAGCCCACGTGCAGCGAGGCGGCCAATGGAAAGTGAGCGTTGGGGGCGCCGCTTCCCCCCCTTTCTCTCTCGTTTCCGACGCCTCGTTGCTTGCGAGGCCGACTTTGGACTGCACCATCTTTTGCCCTGCCGGGGGGGGGGGAGGCAGAAGGATGCCTGTGGCCCCCTGGCGAATCTTGGTCCCTCCCATGAGCAAACTTCGGATGGTCCCGGCGCTGCTGCTGCGGGCAGGAGCGGAGGTGGAGGGTGGGGGGCGAGGGAGCCCCTCTTTCCCGGCCTGCTGGGATTGCCGGCCAGCCGGTGTCACTTGGAGGTCTCCGGGCAAAGCCAAGTGGCAGAAGGGCATCGGCCGAGCAAGCAGCGCTCGTCTTTCACGGCCAGGCACGAAAGCGCAGCTGCTCAGGTGCCCGAATCTCCGTTATTCCCTCCCCGGGGCAAAGGATGCCCAAGCCTGGGTAAGGAGCAGCAGCTCGAGGTGGCCCGAATCCCTCGGGCCAGGAATTCCGCCCAAGGGAGCTTCTCCGTCCCCTCTCCAAATGCTGGCATAGGATCTTTAAAGGAGATTCTGGCAGCATGGCCACACCAGACTCTACAGCAGGGGTGTCCAAACTTGGGAACTTCAAGACTTGTGGACTTCAATTCCCAGAATTCCCCAGCCAGCATAGCTTGGGAACTTTTAAGACTTGGGGACTTCAACTCCCAGAATTCCCCAGCCAGCTATGCTTAAGTCTTAAAGTTCCCAAGCTATACTGGCTGGGGAATTATGGGAGTTGAAGTCCACAAGTCTTAAAAGTTCCCAAGTTTGGACACCCCCTGCTCTACAGCCACCAAAGTCACCTTTGTCTTCCCACCTTAAAGGTAACGAAAAGCCCCTTCTCTCTGGCAGGACACGCAGACACCTTTGGCTTCACAGTGGTTTTAATGTGAACAAGTCTCGGACGTTACATCAGTCGGTCCAAGAACACAGGAGGCTTGACTTGTAAGCCTCCCCCCTTCAAAGGGACTCAGGTACAAGCAGCAACAGCCATGGACCTTCAGACTTGGGAACCAAATAAAAGTGTATTTAAAGCCCACAGCGAACGCAGACTGCTCCAGATAGGGGGTGCTGGTTTCCTTCGGGCCGCAGCTTTGGAAGACTGCTTGCGGTCAAGCACTTAACTGGTCATCTCCATTCATTGGCCGCTTCCCAGCCCTGCTCTGCCCTCCACTGGACTTTAAGCAGGGCTGGAATGGGAGACCAGACGCCCTTCAAATAGTGTTTAACCAAGATGGGCAAGCTTGAGGAATGCAGAGAACATAATTCGTATATGGCCTCTCCCTTCTCACTCCACATCTCAGTTAATTGCCCAACCTAAACCGTGGAAGGTGCGAAAGAAGTAACTTTAATTAAAGCTTTGGGATATGGACTGATATTCTAACCCCTTACCCTCACGCCCCTTTCCCAGGGGCCAACCCGTACAGGAAGCTGGGCATTGCAAAGACCTATTCAACTGAGGAAGCTCCTTGGGGGGGGGACCACAAAACCCCCCACAAGCCCTTCTATAAAAACCTCCCGTTTCATTACACATTAAACAGCAGAGAACTTTGCACCACAATCTTGCAAGCACGGAGTTGTGAGCTCAAGAGGGAGGCTCTGCAGATCAAGCACCACATATAGTACAACTTCCAGTTCAAAGGCAAAAAAAAGGGGGGACTTTAAATCACGCAGGTCTCCAAGCACAGAAACAGCCTCCCCCACCCCCTCCCCAAAATAGCACAGGCAGCCTCTTTCCTGGGGTCAAATGGCTGACCTCTGCAGCTGCAGCACAAACCAGGGAAAAGATTCAATGGGCTAAGGGGGCTGAAGAAGCTCTACCCAGCTGCTGGATGCCTTCAAACATGAAATGCTGGCACAGCCTTTTGCTGTAAGTCAGGCAACTGTAACCTGTCATTTTCCATGGTATAATCCAGGCCGGCCTGCACAAGACATTGCTGATAAATTTTGGGGAGCCTCATATCTGCTGGGGTGCGGATTTTGCCTACATGGGGATCCTCTCTCTCTCTTCCACCAGAAAGAGTTTGGCAAAAGCTCTTCTGTACTGGACATCATTTCGGGCAAGATACCTTCGAAGCTCCTTCCAAACATTACGACGAGGGAAAGGGGAACTCGAGTCCCTGCATGGCGTCTGTGTGGACTTCCCAAAGGCCTGATCACTGACAAAAGAGGTTTTGGTCCATAAGGCTACCTTCAAAGAAGGGAGAAGGGACTGGAAAGCAGAAACTGGTTTTAATCATTCAGGGCCAAGACACTAATATTGACATGAAAGAACAGCTCTGAGCAACAGACTCTGTGCCAAGTTCTCTCCAGAGACATCTGTCCAGGCAGGAAAACTCCCTACCACCTTACTCAAAAAAGCAGACGGCTCAGATCCCTAGTGTATATTCTTAACACAAGGTCCTGGCAAGCTTTACACACCCACCGATAAGTACAGCTATTCATAAATCCTCACCTTTCATGCAGAAACCAAAAACCAACAGAATTTGTCGTGGCTGCCTGACAAGGGGTGGAATGGGATGGCGGTGATGGGCAACACTGGAGAAGTAGGGGAGTTCGGAAAGAGAGGGAGAGAGAAAAAAAAGCTGGTTCAGAAGAAAGTGTAAAAATAAATGTCATTTTTGCAGAGAGGAAAAAAAAAAAAATACGGAAGAGACCAGGCTCCCCTCTACTGGCGGACTTTCCCCGGGACGTAATTCCTATCGATAGTTTCGTCTTGCAGGAACATATGTAAGCAGCGCTCGTTCTGTGCCAGCGGGTGTCCAGCGATTCTACCAGGAGAAAACGAGGAAAGGCAGGGGGGTTATTGCGTGGTCCAACAGCTACCTGCTGGCTGACATTACACAAGGAAGAATCACAATGGGTACACAATGCAATCGTGGTCTTGCAGGGCTTTAATTGCCGTTCTTTCTCCTTTGGCCCTGGAATAATAGTTTGCTCAGAGATCCGGGCCTTTCGCTCGGTTCTCTTCCCTGGGCTCCATTAGGAATTAAATGGAGAAGATGCCAGTTTCTACGAGAGGCAGAAAACAGGCAGAGCTGCTGGCGGTGGCAGAGGAAGCAGGCTGAACAACAGCATATGGCTCTTATCCTAACGGAGGAGATATGTTTTCTGATGGACCAGCACTTTTCAAATAAAACTGGGCACTCTGCCCGTAACAGGAGACAAATGTCCACCCCCTGCCTTCAAAGCAGCACACAGGATATTCCTCCCTCCCTCCCACAACTGGATAAGGCAAGCAAGATGCAAAAAAAGAGATGAACCTTATCAGTTGAGGATGGACTTGAACCCAGGCCTCGCCTGAGCTTATTCCAACCATTTAACCCTAAACATGTTCTGCACATTTAAAGGTAATATAATGGAAATACTCAACTTACCAACAACCCCTCGAACAGATACTTATAACCAGTGGTGGGTTGCTCATCCCGTTCCAACCGGTACGGCGGCGTCCTCGTGCACACGCGCAGTTCACGCATGCGACTTAGCACCTGCGCGATGCTCCAGCTGCTCGCGGAGAATCGCGCAGGCGCTGTATGTGTCATGCGCCTGCGTGGAAGCGCAGAAGCCTTCAAAGACTGGTAAGGAGCGCGGGCGGGCAGGTAGGCCCTTCGGCGTTCCCGGAAGTTACTTCCGGGTTCACCGACCAACCGGTCCGCGCGGACCGGTTGAAACCCACCCCTGCTTATAACCCAATTGCAAAGCCAGACAGCCACTCTAACCCTCTTGGTCATGCAATTACTAGAGCCGAGGTGGCGCAGTGGTTAGGGTGCAGTACTGCAGGCCACTTCAGCTGACTGTTATCTGCAGTTCAGCGGTTCAAATCTCACCGGCTCAAGGTTGACTCAGCCTTCCATCCTTCCGAGGTGGGTGAAATGAGGACCCAGACTGTGGGGGGACGATATGCTGACTCTGTAAACCGCTTAGAGAGGGCTGAAAGCCCTATGAAGCGGTATATAAGTCTAACTGCTATTACTAATTACAGAATGGATTCACCTTTACAGCTGTTTGAAGTGTCGCAGGCACATTAGCACAATTTTTGATGCTTTGGGCTGATTTTTGGTGTTTAGTTCTGGCTTCTGGCAAAAAAAAACAACAACCCACCCACTAAATAAAATTGATTCGCTCACTGACGGCTACGTTTACTTAACGGCCACCAAAAAAAAAGGTCATAAAATCAGGTACAGTGACGGCTTGATGACAAACAACCATCAATTACGGTTATTAGTCGAGAATTACTTGTCCGATTTAACTGAGCTTTCAAACAGAGTGTACTAAAACAAATTCATCTAACATAAGGGGTCTCCAAACTTGGCAAATTTAAGATGTGGACTTTCCCAGCTGGCTTGGGAACTCTGGGAGTTGAGTCAAAAGTTGCCAATGGTAATATGCCAAGTTTGGAGAGACCTCGTCTAACGCACTAAGCCAAACCATGAACCCCTTAAAATTCAGCGGGCAGCACCCCTGCCTCTGGCATGACCTGGTCCTTCTTCCCCAAACAGCCAAGCGCCTCCCCCACCCACCCCCAGGCCTTACTTGTTGATGAACTGTTCTAAGCCTTGTCTTCTTTCTTCTATGAAGGACTCCTCAAAGATGCCTTCGTCTCCCCGGAAAGGAAGCTGGCGCTTCAAGGCCTTGCCAGGCAATGGAGGTACTACAATCTGTAAGCGGAGAGTGTTAGGGTTTTTAGCGGGGGAGGAGAACCGGATGCTTGCCAGCTGCTTCGTTTCTCGTGTGGCCCCTCCCGGTTGCTCAGCCCCAGAGTGGTCTTCCAGAGCGGGCTCCAGGCAAGCGCCTCGCGCCTCCCCCCCCTTGCCCGGCTGCTGGATGCACCCACCTTACTGTCCCGCTCCAGCTCATTCTTCAGCCATTCAAAGTCGCTGTATCGCCGCCTCACGCAGGAGTCTTTCAGTTTGAAGATGGGCAGGTTTGTCTGGTTGGGAAGAAGAGAGGATGGAAGGCCGCCCCCTCCTCCTCCTCCTCCTCCTCGCCTTCCCCCCAAGGCAGTTTGAGAGGGCAAGGAGCCATTTCCTGTAGGAGAAGATCCCCCCTCTTCCTGCACATCTCCCCCCACCCTCCACACCCCCTGCCAAAGCTTCCAGACCCCTCCCACCATCAGGATCCTCTGCAGGGTAACATTCTCCTGGCAGGGCTGGCTGCCTTTTCTATCAGCCATGGGGAGGGGGGGGGAATCCAGCCTCTCCTAAGCAAGGAGACCCCCCCCCCCCCCGAAGGTTCCCTGCCCCTGAGTCCCCCTGCCCCTCCTTAGCTGGGCACCCATAACTCCCTCCCCTCGCTTTAATAGGTGGGTGGGAGGTTATTAGGTGGGTGGGAGGGTGGGAAGTTAATAGGTGGGTGGGTGGCTCTCAGCCCCTCCAAAGCAATGAGACCCTCCCCCCACCCGAAGGTTTCCTACCCGGGGCCCCCCTTCCCCTCCTTAGCTGTGCACCCATAACTCTTCCCCCCTCGCTTTAATAGGTGGGTGGGAGGTTATTAGGTGGGAGGTTATTAGGTGGGTGGGAGGGTGGGAGGTTAATAGGTGGGTGGGTGGGTGGCTCTCAGCCCCTCCAAAGCAATGAGACCCTCCCCACACCCGAAGGTTTCCTACCAGGAGCCCCCCTTCCCCTGCTTAGCTGTGCACCCATAACTCTTCCCCCCTCGCTTTAATAGGTGGGTGGCAGGTTATTAGGTGGGTGGGTGGGTGGGCGGTTAATAGGTGGGTGGGTGGGAGGCTCTCAGCCCCTCCAAAGGAATGAGATCTCCCCCCCCACCCGAAGGTTTCCTACCCGCCCCCCCCTTTCCCTCCTTAGCTGTGCACCCACAACTCTTCCCCCCTCGCTTTAATAGGTGGGTGGGAGGTTATTAGGTGGGTGGGAGATTAATAGATGGGGGGGCTTAGTCCCTCCAAAGCAATGAGACCCTCGACCCACCCGAAGGTTTCCTACCCCGGAGTCCCCCTGCCCCTCCTTAGCTGTGCACCCATGCACCCATTAATAGGTAGGTGGGTGTGTGGGGGGTTAATAGGTTTAATAGGTGGGTGGGGGGCTCTCAGCCCTTCCTAAGCAAGGAGACCCTCCCCTCCCCCGAAGGTTTCCTACCCCGGAGCCCCCCTACCTCCCCCCCTGGGGGCAGCCTCCTCCGGGAGGCGGGGTCAGGAGGGGAAGCCCCGCCCACCCACGCGAAGCCCCGCCCACCCACGCACTCTCATGCGGAGCTCGTAGCTGGTGTAGCGGGCCCGCCCGACGCCCACGGTCTGCGGGTTGAAGATGTCGATCTCCAGGAAGTTGCTGGGCGGCCCGTAGGCGTCCGTCAGGTCCTGCGGCTTCGAGTTCAGGCGCCGCGTGTCGGCCACCGCCGCCTCGGTCATGATGGAGGGACGCGCCGTCGGTCAGAGCCGCCTCAGCGGAACCCGCCCCGCCGCCCCCGCCGCTACTACTCCGGCCGCCGCCGCCTCTTCCTCAGCGCTGCGGCGCCGCAATACATAACGCCGCCCCGGAACCTGCGCGGATAGGCGCGGCGTCCCTTCCGCCCTGCATAACCGCAGCCAGGATCCAGGTTCCGGGGCTCCCGACGCGCCAACCCGGCGACGCGCATAACTCAAAAGTCTCTCCTTGCCGGCAAGGGGGGCATGAATGCCTTATCCATGGCGCGGGGTTCCGGAACTCCGGTCCCGGGAACCTGCATTCAGCATTACCTCCCTGCCCGCACCCGGCAGAAGGGGAGGAAATATCCACGGTCCGGGGCTTGCCTGTCAAAGAGTGCCCCGACTGCTGCATCGCAAGGAAATGCCTCTTCGCCTGGTAGAGGGGGGCACGTTCGTGGCTTGGGCTCATGCGCGAGATTGCCTCGCCCTGTCCTGTGGAGCCGAGTGGGTCGCTGGCGCTTTTGCAAGAGGCGGGCCGGGGGAGGGGGGGTTCAGACGTGCAAACATACAAAAAAAAATCAAAATGCCTTAAAATGCGTTTTGTGGAGTTTCCCCTTCATCGGATTGCAAACTTACAAAGGGTCCTACAGGTTCGGGGGTGGTGTGGTGGGGAATGGTTATTCCCCCCCCCTCCCATTCTAACCCTGCCGTTCCTTTTCCTGATATTTCAGTGCATTTATAACCGCCTTCTTCAAAAGAGGAAAGCAGAACTCAAGCAGATCCTGGCATAGTAATAGCAGCAGCAGCAGCATCACAAGCAGCAAAGTACTTGAAATCAACACGCAGGCGAAAAATGCTGCAGCCTGAACGGGAAGAAGGGAAAACACACACACACACACACACACACCACACCAGCCAGTTCCTACAGCAGGTGTCAGCAAAGCGCAAGAACCGGCAAGGTGAACTGGATCGAAGCAGCCTTTTCACCCCCCCCCCCCAAATGGGCTGGGCTGGGCTGCACCTCCCAGAATTTCCAGCCGGGATTAGGAGGTTTTGCAGCAGGCGGGCTCCCAGGGAGGACCTTATATAAAGAACTCCCATTCCCCCCCCTCCCAAACTGGGGACACAAATTTCCCCAG
Organism: Thamnophis elegans; assembly: GCF_009769535.1. Taxonomy (NCBI): domain Eukaryota; kingdom Metazoa; phylum Chordata; class Lepidosauria; order Squamata; family Natricidae; genus Thamnophis; species Thamnophis elegans. The sequence continues at coordinate 55,417,866 of NC_045552.1, forward strand.
AGGTCGAATTTCCTACCAATCTGCCGGCTTTTAACTTCAGGAGGTGCAATTTTGGACCGCAGGGATGCAGCTCTTGATCCCGAAGACTTGGCGTACCTTCTTGTCTCTGGGATGGTTCAGTTGGTGGTTTAAATAAAGGTGTGTTTTTGCTCAAAAGCAACGGCGAAAGTGTGGATCCAGAGGCGCCTTTATTCCTTCTGTTATTGCTTACCACCAAGAATGCCCATGATGGTGGATTGAGAGAGCTCCGACGTGCTTTAAAACCAGGCGCAACTTGGATTGCACCCTGATGGCCACATCTAGGCAGTTTTCACGGTACCTGCGGCTATTCCCCCCCCCCCCATGTTTTAACTTTTGCTTAGTTTGGTTGCAGGTATCTTATGACTCTCCATCTATCCCGTGAACCTAGAAAATATTTTAATAATCAGGTTAACTACTGTGCATATTAAGACATTAGTCCTGTCTCGGCAGGTGGCATGGCTTGGGTCTCATGGCCTGTCAAAAGGAAAATGCATGGCATGTCAGGGAGCGAACATTTCACACCGCCTGCTAGAAAGTCTGGTGATTAAAGGACTTCCTTCAACTGGACGGTCTGACAGTTCATGACGCACTAAGCTGTAACCAAGCACATGGGATGGATTTATGCATCACCGACGGTGCCAAAAGTGGTTTGCAGCACAGCCGCTGTCTGCCCTCCCCTGCATCTCGGGGGGCTGCTGTAGCTTTGCCAAATGTGGGGTGGAGGCCGATTTCTCCTTCTTTCCATGAAAAACGCACGGCCAATATTTGCAGTCTTAATCCCCCGCAAGAAACCCCGTCCCCGTTTGCAGCGGGTCAAGACCAGCTGGCGGGCAGCCCAAGAGGTCACACAGCCAAGAGGCGGGAAAGAGGAGGGCGTAAACTTGGAAGAGCCAGCAGGGAGGCGGGAGGAGCGTCTCCTCGGCACGGCGGGCTTGTTTTGGCGGCAGCGGATTGGCCGCCTGCTTATGTAAGGGCCCCAAGAAAAGACAAGAAGGGGCATGCGGGCCGCCAGGCCTTCTGGGAGGTGTAGTTGCCAGAAGCGCGTCTTCTCCGGGCTGGAGTGTCTGTGTCCGTGTGCCTCGCTTCGCCCGAGCGCCCGTCTGTGCTCGCTTGGCCTGACGGGAAAGCGAGTCCCTGGCGGCGCGCAGAGCCGCTGCGCACGCGCGGAGGGGCGCCTGCCTGCCTGCCTGCCTCGCCTGTGGTAAACAGAGTGCCGCCGAGGCGGCGGGCTGCTCTCGTGGCTCCGCGCTCGCTCGGCTGAGGAGCGGCCAGGCCGCGGCGGGAGGCGGGCGGACGCAGCAGCGAGCAGCGAGGCCAGCCGGGGGGGGAGGCCCCGGAGGCTCCGCGGGCGCTTCCCCGCCGGGCGCCCCAGCCTGAGGCGCTGATGTGGCGGCGCTAAGAGCGGCCGGAGAGGCGGCGGCGGCGGCGGCGGCGCCATCATGGCGGAACCGGCCGGGAGCCCCCAGGCGGCCGAGTCCTCCTCCTCCTCCTCCTCGCTGGCCGCGCTGGACCCGGAGTTCCCCCCGCAAAGCCGGCCGCGCTCCTGCACTTGGCCGCTACCCCGGCCCGAGCTGGTAGCCGTGGTCGAGCCGGAGCCCGGAGAGGCGGCGGCCAGCCCCGAGGAGCCCGTCGGCGGCGAGGCCTGCGGGGTCGCGTCCGGGCCGTCGGGCCCGGGGGCCACCGCCGCCGGGTCGCGCAAGGGCGGCGCGGGGTCGGGCGGGGCGCGGCGCAACGCCTGGGGCAGCCAGTCCTACGCCGACTTGATCAGCCAGGCCATCCTGAGCGCCCCGGACAAGCGGCTGACGCTGGCGCAGATCTACGAGTGGATGGTGCGCTCCGTGCCCTTCTTCCGCGACAAGGGCGACAGCAACAGCTCCGCCGGCTGGAAGGTGAGTTCCCTCCCCCCCCCCACTGCCCTCCTTCCCCTTCCCCGGCCGCCCCGGCCCTGCCAGGAAGGCCCCTCCGCGGTGAGCGCTCGGGCTTGGCCTAGGAGAGCGGCCTCCCTTGTCGCTGGAAGGGATTTTCCAGGCTGCTTCGCAGGGCGGCTGCTGCTGCTGCCTTCTTTAAAAACCCGGGAGTCTGGCTTGGGCGATGGAGGCCCTTCATTTTCATGTTGGAAAATTGTTTGTCCTCCCCCCCCCCTTTTTGAACTGTGAGCCGCCCTGAGTCCCCCCAGGGAAAAGGGCGGCATACAAATAAAGGGAAAACTAAACTAAACGTCTTGGCGTTCAGCCCTTTTGCAGCCTTTCACCACTTTTTATCAGCTTGGCCAGGAGGCTCTCCTGAAACCTGAAAGTTAGCCTGTTGTTTTTAAAGCAACAACAACAACAACATACACAGACACACACTTGGACTCCTGCGCCATTAAAAAGATAAAAAAAATACCCCATTGCCAAGGTATCACCTCCGCCTCTCCCCCCCCCCCTTGAATCATTACCATAGGAATGGTAATAAATGGCATGCTTTTTTTCCCCCCTAACTCTTTTTGGCAGGGTAGAAAGGAAACCCGCAGGAATTCTGGTAAATTCTATATTTAAAAAAAAAAGGGGCAGGGAGGGTCTGATGTTTTGAGGGTGGTTTTTTTTTTTTTTTTTTTAAACCCGCAGGTGCACTGTGGAAATCCTGGCATTGTTTCATCAGAAAGCAGCTTTGAGTGCCAGCTTGCAAACCTGTTGCGTTGTGCAGAAAAGCAGCTCTGGAAAGGCAGGGTTAGAAACCCAGGCAGTTCAGCACCGACCGTGTCCCCCCACTCCACGTCCCGCCACATATTTGGAAACTTTGGGCAACAGCCCCTCATTGGTTAATAGCTGTCCAAGTTACTTGGGACACGGGGATTTGGTTTCTAGAGCTTTCAGGATGAAGTGCTGATCTAAAAACGGAACGTTTCTGAGCATGTGCAGAATGCCAGCTTCGTGGGGAAACCTGCTGCTTCCTGGAACTTGCTTTTAGATGAGGTGGGGTTGCTGGTCTCTATAGATTGGCCTGCCTGGTGGCGTTGCCATCCTGCGGGATCCCTGGCGCAAAGGGTTTTGAAGTGGTCTTCCGTGCTGCCAGGTAGGGCAACTGCTTCCTTTCTGATTAGGGAGTGGGGAGGAATCACAAAGGCAGGTGGAGAGGACAGCCAGCAAGCCCAGGTACAGATTGTCCCCCTTGCTGCAGCTGCTTGGCCTTGAGCCCGTTTACAGCTGACACGCTGGAACTCTTTAATCTTAACCCTTGTACGAGTTCCAGCCCAGGTTGAAAAGGACGACGGATTCAACGCCATGCGTCCTGGCAATATTGACTCCTGCAGGGTGTCTCTGGCCAGAGAGGTCTGGGATTGGCTCTCCCCGCACTGCCCTGATTATTGCCATGGCCCGGCAGGCCTGCAGTGCTACTGCAAGGGCAAAGCCGTGTGGGGAGTTTCACCCTGAGCACCCGGCGAGAGGACGGCTTCGGTGGCTGGAAATTAGAAAGGGAGGATAAGGAAGCTGCTCCCTGCAGGCCTCCAGAAAGGCCCCGGGAATGCCTGCAGGCTTCTTCTCCCTCTCTGTCTCCTTTCGCCCCAACTTCCGAAAAAGTAAATTTAGGGTGGAGAGTGGGGGTGGGTGGGGTGTTCCTTGATTTGGGAAGAGATTTACAGCTTTGTTCCATTTAGTCTGCTGAATGTCCAGTCATGTGAGAGAGACAATCTGGATATAATAAATAAGGGCCTGGCTTGATTTTTGCCGTGGAGATGTCTTAAATCTTGGCTTCCATGTTCAGGACGGATCCTGAACAGTCATCAAAGGGTGGACTTTGAGAAGCTGGGCAGCAGATGACTCCCCCCCCCTTTCCCTCCCCCAATGTTGTGCTCTTTCCTCTTGAGCTTGACCCCGCAGTTCACTGTGTTTCAGCACTTCCAAGAAAAGCCACTCCCTGCCCCCTTTGTAAATGTTCTCAGCTGTTTCTTGGAAAGGCAGGAGTCCGGTCTAGGACTCTCTCGGCCAGTGTCACACCACTTTCTCAGTCCCAGGCTTCAGCTCTTTTTGTCACCCAGCTGTACGGCTGCTTGATATAAATATCTCCTTCATAGCGGGCATTCCTAGCCCTCCTTTCAGAGAGGGACCTCTGAGCCGAGCGCGGACATGTCTCTCCTGCTCTGAGGAAATGCAGGAAGGCTGGAAATCTTTTTTTTTTCCTTCTTTTTTTTTAAAAGGCCCTTTTCACCGTGACTCGTGTTCCTTTGAAAAATTGGCAGTGCCAGCCATAAAAGCAGTTGACCCCTTCGGTGACTGCTTATCTCTGTTCTGAGTGCCGGAATAGCACCAGATGTGTGAATGTGTGCCACTAAGAGTGAGCGTATATGGTAGCAATCGGTTTGGGCTGGAAACGGCATCTTCCTTGACAGGGAGAAGCTCCGTAGCCCTGCTTAGAACAAAGCCTTCGTGTTTAGGGAAGGGTCGCTTGGCTTTAAAGAGATGGCTGATGCTTGGGGAGGGGGGAGATCCTAATCATGCAGCCAGCTGTCTTTGCTGTTTTAGGATGCAGAGATTGATGAGTGATGCCCTTTCGGTTTGAGCAGAATTTAAACTCAGGGTGGCTCAGCCTTTTTTTATTATTATTATTAAGGGGCATGAAGATGCTGAATCATGGAAGTTCGCTAACTACAGACAATGATCAAACAGTCATTTTTTTTATTATTATTACAGTGTTTGGCTATGTTTTGTTCTGGATGGTGTCATGCAATTTAGAAAGGGAATCTTTTCTGAGGTGCAGATGGAAGAAGCCCTGGCTGCGGTTTGGAACTGATGACATCAAACCCCCCGTGCCGGGCTTCTCCCACGGTGATTGCAAGGCGAGAAAGACAGGCGCTATGATCTCTGCACTTGCTGTCATAGTTCAGATGAAAATGTGCCAGACCGGCCCTCTTCAAAGGATTGGCCGCAGGTTGCTGTGGCCTTGAATGCTTGGGAATGGGCTTGACGGGTGACACGGAATTTCAGAATGGACCGAGTTAAAATATTCAAATGATGCAGCACTGGGTAGTTGCACCTCCTTATTAATGGTTTATAACTTTTACGTTTCCTCCTTAATGCATCTTTAAAGCTCAGGAGGGAGAAAGGGTGGATTTCTGTGCTCCCCGCCTCCCCCTTAAGAGCTTATTTGTTTCCGGGCTGAGCAGGGATGAGGAAGGGTATGCTGCATCCTTCCTTTTTCAGTGAATTTCCAGTGCTTTATTAAAAGCAGAGAAGATAACGGTGGAGCCAATAGGAAGGTCTGAAACTATGCATTTCTACAGTCCTATAAGTATGCCGATTACAGTGTCTGGGTCCATATAGCTCTCTCAGCTTCAAATGAACAAGCTACACTGTATTATGTCTTGAGTTGATGTGTGAATGCAGCCAGCAATACATCATTGCACTGCTTCTTGGTATCACCAGGTTTCTGGCTTATCGGTTCCTGGTTCAAGGAGGTTTCGGTGTTGGTGGTGGGGGGAATTGGACAAAGATAAGGAAGCAAATAGAGTTTCAACTTGGTGATATTTCAGGGCAGTTAATGCTAGAGAATGCAGAGAGGATATTATCAACCAATGTTTCCTGGCTGAAAGAGTAGATTTAAAACAAAACAAAACAGGGTGTGCTTAACTGAATCAGAATAGGACAAATATGCCCCACCCCAAAAGCCAGTTGGGTTCAGAGTCCCAGCAGGCACTTTCCCACTCCCTCCTCCGGCAGCTCCTGGTAACCCTCGTGGAATTATCTTCCTGAAGGAAGGTTTCTTTCCCCTTGGAAGGAGCTTGTGCACAGAGGGGCAGCTGGGAGCTGCATCTCCCCCCAGTGGCTTCACCGGGATCCCGAAGCTGGCAAGAATCTTAATGCTCAGTGACCACTAGGAAAAACTGCTCAGCTGGGTGCCTGTGAACTTCATGTAATCTGCCAGCTTTGCTGATATTGCTGCCCAATTTATTCCTTGCTCCCACACAACAGCAAACAAGGTCCTTTTGCTTAATATGCATTGGAAACATCCAGGTTTCTGTTGGATTTTATACTTTCACAAATAGGCCTTTTAAAAGCCTCACACTGTTTTTCCCCCAGTCGTCCTGAATGTGACTAGAAGTTGACGCCTGGCCTTGTGCAGCTAAATCCTGCTGTGTGTACTCTCTCCTCCTTTTTTTAAGAGTTGGTGAAACACACTTTCTCTCCCTGTCATTCCCACAAGGTAGGCTGGCTGAAGAAACAGGTGCCATGTAATCCTAAAATTATTTTTATTACAGTGACTGTAATAACAGAGCCTTGTGTGTCTGAATGTGCTTCCCCTCCCCCTTCATTTTAGGGATTTCCCCCCTCCCCCCCCTAAATCATATTTAAAGAAGGGAGGGTGTTAAGCGAGGCTTCCCTTACAACTCCCTGCTGGCTTTGAACAACCCCAGTCATGGGGAAGCCAGCAGGAAGTTGCAAATCCCAGGCAGCTCTCTCGCAGGTTGGCAAGCAGGTGAGTGCCTGCTGTGGGGGAAGAGGATGCGTGAGGCTTAGGGGGGCCCCTAAGGGCGTGTGAGGGGCTGGTGCTGTGCCAGTGCAGAACGGCTTGGCGTGGCCGCTGGCAGGCATGGGAGATTTACCTGGGCAAGTTGCAACCTCCTCCGCATGCTTCCCCATTGACTTTGTTTGTTGGAGCCAGCTGGGAAAGCTGCAAAGGGCGATCAGGGATCTTGGGATGCTACCACCGTCATACGTTTGAACCAAGATTGTGACCGTGTGTGTTTCGGTGACAAGTGCTGGGCCGGCCAGAACCTTAAGGACCAGTTGTAAAGTAGCCCTTGTCCAGTGCTGTCCTAACTTTGGCCACTCAACAAGTGGTTGTTATCCAAGGACTACCTCTAAATAGATGTCCCCAAATCTCACCCGCAGGTGGAACAATCCAGCGAGGTGAGGAATTGGCGAATTGCATATAAAATCACGTGAGGATCGTAGTTACGGAAAAGTTGCTTTCTGTTTGGTTGAAAAACCCAGGGCGACCAATGCGGCTGGGATTGCGCAGTGTGGCAAGCAGGCTGTCCTGGGAACCTTAGCCTCCCGGAGTCCTCCGGGATTGGGCGGCCTATAAATCTAATAAATTGAATTGAATTGAATTAGCTCCTTGTCTCTGGTTTCTGCACTCGGCTCGATATTCCTTGGCCGTGTTGACCTGAAACTTTCCAGGTCCGTTGCAGAGGGCAAATTCCTTCCTTGGCAGGAGCTCCTGTAGGAGCTGGCCATTTGATACAAGAGATGCTTTTCCTTCCTCCCAGGAATGTTTGGCTCATCAAACCATCATTTCCTGTCTGTCCTGGTGAGGACAGTTTGCCCCAACCAGCTGCCAAATGGTTGTAAAGTTTGGAAGCTCCTGAATGAGCAGTTGCCACTCAACCCCTTCCGGGGTCCATTTTCGGGCCGGATTGCAGGATCAAAATAATGTTTATTCGTGGTGGAGAGAGGAGGTGCTTTTTAGAGAAATTCCTAATTGGTGCTGCTTTTCCACCACTTGATATCCTGAAGTGGAAGGACAGTTCCCCAACTCATAGCCGCCTTCTAGGATGGTTCTGTTTTCAAGTCATCTGGACTAAGAAACCCGCATCAGAAAATGGGGAAAGGGAGGAGATGCATCCATGCTGAGAAGCAACAGAAACACAAAGGTGTTTGTTTTTTTTAAATTAAAAAAATGGATCTTTTCCCCCCCATGAAGTTGTCCAGTACAGAAGTTGCTATTTGGAAAAGGGGCATCAGGGAGCAGGCTCGTAAATCCTGAACTTGTTTTAAAACAGACTTTAGTTTATTCACGGGTCTCCAATATTTCCCTCCTCCCTTTTTCTCAGGGAAGATGTTGAAGTATGGATCAAATATTTTGCCCTGAATGGGCGATCAGATTTAGTGATTTGAACCTGGACCATTTTTTAGAACCTTCTGGCTTGGTTCGCCCACCCACTGAGCTTGTTTTTGTAAACGCTTGCTTTTGTTTCAAAGTCACAATTGATTCATGAAACACGCTAAGCGAAGGGCAGAGCAGCGTAGAGCTCGGCACAGCGTATGAGGCTGGTTCCTCGTGCCCTCGGTCTTAAACTCTGCTGCTTTGCTGTAACGCCTGCCTGTTCTTTGGGGAGCGATTCCCACTCGTTCCAATCTTTTGCACCCAAAAACTGCGTGGCTCAGTCTTAATGGCGTTCGCTTGCTCGTACCCCACTGAGATTTTGGATCAAGACAGATGGCTTTGGCGTTAAGGGAGTCTCCTCTTCCTTCACTCCAGGCTGACTTTCGGGCTGTTGGCCTGCGAAGAGAGGCCGAGCCTCCCACTCCCAGAGCAATCCCTGTTCTTGGGCCAACGAGCTCTCTTGACGCACAACTGATTCCTCTGCGGTTCTGGCAGGCAAAGCCTCTTCCCCAGAAGCAAAACCTGACTAGTATCCTTAGGAAGTTACACTCTGTTCCCCACCTCTTGATCTCAAGTCACTCTGTCACCGGGCCAGAATCTGCCGGTTATGCAACTAGGTGATATTTACCATTCCTTTTGTAGAGAAGGGGTGGTGGTGGTAATGCTGCAGCTGGGGGGGGGGGCTGCTTTGCTGGCTCCAGCCAGATGGAGCTCCGAAGCCATGCGCAGCCCCGATCACCCCCCTCCCACGTGCCGAATCAGGATCCTGTTCCAAATCAAGAGCAGAGTTGGGGAAGAAGGAGCGGTGGTGGTTTCTCTTTGCCCCATCCGCCAGGATTGCAGGGAAGAAGTCTGGGAGCCAAAGAATCCTCGGCTGGAATGTGAAAACAGCTTTGTGGCTTGGGATCCGTGAACTCCTGGCTCTGCGGAGGGTGGCCAGTTGGCAGGACGGCTCGGGCCGTCCCGGCCAACAAACAGCTAGTAACGTGGTCAGGGGGCAGAGCCAAGGCAAGGCCGCTCGGGTTTCTAGGTAGGCGTAGCCCCAGGGCCGTGCGTCAGATCTGTGCCTGCTCTGTGCCGCTTGGGTGGGTAGCAGAGATGCTGTCTTTCCTGCTATTGGCTGGTCGAGGCCGCCCAGTCTGCTATTTGCTCTCCCATTCTCTGCACGCCTGGCCTGGAGGGCGGATGAATGCCCTTCAGAAGGAACGACACTGGCTCTGTTCATACGCCGGCCGGGCCGGACCCCAAGGAGGCCTGTTTGCCTTGGGCTTGAGGCGGCGTACTCCTTCAGCCCACTGCTGCTGCTTCCTGAACCAGCGCTTGGCGCACAGGGTTTGAACCCGGTCGACGAAAAGCCAGCAGGGAAGTGATGTGGCGGCATTCTCGGGTTTACTAGCATGGCAAACATCCCGAACCCTGAGCTCTGCAGGAAGGGAAGGGCCAAGGAAGCCTCAGGGAAAGAAAAGAGGGTGGATGGACAGAGGGCAGAAGGACAGAGGGCAGAAGGAAACTGGGTGGGGGCTTTTTTTTGCTCAGGCACCTCCCGCCTCCAGTACTGTAGTAGGATCAATCTCGATGGATTGTACTATTTGCACCTGGCGATAATACATCGGGGATGCCGATTTCACCGCCGTAGTGTTGATAACAGTACGATTGAACTGATTCCCATTTTGGTATTTAAAGAAAAGCATTGGAAAAAAAAGAGGAAGATGTCAGCGTTACAAGTGGAAGATTATGTTTATGTATGTCTGTTTATGTAACAGAGAAACAGGGGGAGGATGTTTGGCAAGGCTTTTCTATAACCTTTGCTTCTCGGCCCCAGAATGCTTAGCAACTTCCTCTTCAGTCGTCTTTAACTGTATCACCTGGCTGGTATTTTCAGACTAAGCTAAAGAGCTGACAAAGGTAAAATCCACAGGCTGCTGCCGTAGGAAGTTGGAAGCAACCTGGCAGGTCAAAGGGCAGCTTGTCCGTGCCCCAAAGGCTGTGGGTGGCAGGGGGGAGGGGCTGCAGCTGCCCACCCAGGGAGCTCTTCTTGTGGCCTGGGGGGGCTCTGGGAGAGTCTGCTGGGTTTTCTGGTCTTGATCTCACCGTCTGCCCTTCCTTCCTGTTTTGTTTCCAGAACTCCATCCGGCACAATCTCTCCCTGCATAACAAGTTCATCAAGGTGCACAATGAGGCCACCGGGAAGAGCTCTTGGTGGATGCTCAATCCAGAAGGCGGCAAAAGCGGGAAGGCCCCCCGGAGAAGAGCGGCCTCCATGGACAACAACAGCAAGCTGGCCAAACTGCGCGGGAAGACACACCGGAAGAAGCCGGCCATGGCGGCTGCTCCGGAACCGACGGCCGACAGCCCGGTCTCCCAGTTCCCCAAGTGGCCGGGCAGCCCTTCCTCCCGGAGCAACGAGGACTCGGAGGTGTGGACCAGCATCCGTCCTCGGACCAGCTCGAATGCCAGCAGCGTGGGCCTTTCCTCGGTCCTGGCTGAGCAGGATGACCTGGCTGACGAGGAGCTGCTGCCCACCCTCGTCTACTCCAGCGCCTCCAGCAACGTCCCTCCCACAGTGACGGAGGAGCTGGAGCTCATCGACGGCCTGAACCTGATGTCAGCCAGCTCCTCATCCTTGCTGGCCCCTCAGCAGCCGGCCCAGAGGAACCCCACCTTCCCCTTGCGAGCCCCCGGCTCTGCCGCTCAGGCCCAGGGCTCCTTCGGCAGCTCCCTCTTCAGCCCCATGGATCACCTGCTGCCCGGCTCGGACAGCCATTTCTCCCAGTCGCTGGAGGAGTTGCTGACGTCCAACTCGCCGCCTGCCAGCGACGTGATGATGACCCAGGTGGACCCGATTCTCCCGCAGAGCGGAAGCCGGGTGAGCAGCCAGAGCTACCTGCTCCTGGGGGACCAGCCGTCCAAGCCCAAGATGAGCCTGGGGAGCCTGCTCAGAAAGCCCTTGGAGCAGCAGTTGGAGTCCATCGGGGCCACCGCTTTGCCCTCCGCCTTCACCATGGCGCCGTCTTCGCAGAGCGCCGTCGGCCTGTCCGCTTTGAAGACTCCGGGCTCAGCGCTGCCTGCCCAGGTGGGCCAGCTGGGCCCTCCGCCCGCCCTGTCGGCCCCTTTCCCGGCCTTTGACGGGAATCAGGACAAGCTGCCCAACGATTTGGATGTCGATATGTACATGGAGGACCTTCAGTGCGATGTGGACTACATCATCAGCACCGACCTCATGGACGGAGAAGGACTGGACTTCAACTTTGAGCCCCTTCCGTCTACTCCGAGCTACCCGAGCACGTCGCAGGCTTCCAATCACAGTTGGGTCCCCAGCTAACTTCGTATGGACAAAGGTAAGGTGCCCGCTACGGCTTTCTTGACACTCCGGACTGCTGAAGGCTGCTCCTCCCACCCCATAGCCAGCCCCCCCCCTCTCGGGCCCTTTGGCTCCGTGGAAGCCTGGATCCCTCCCCCCCCCCACTTTCCCCAATGTTTCTTGGTCCAGGAAGTACATGAATGGGGCCCCTCTCTTCAGGCAGGAGTCCTTTCAGCTGCCGTCAGCTGGGCGAGCCTTCTCGGCAAAGGGAGGAAAAGCGCTTCGACTCCTGTGTGTTGGGGCTCTTCTGGTGTTGTCCAAAGGAAAAAATTGCCCTGAAGGGAAACGAGGAGGAGGAGGAGGAGGAGGAAGATGGATGAAAGGGGGAAACGTTGCTGCTCTCCTGGCTTCTCTTTGCCTTGGGAGAAAAAAAAATGTCCTGGGGAGCCCTGAGGGCCCCTCCCAACAGGAACAACAGTCCTGGGACAAAGTGGACAGGTGGGAACGGAATTGCCCTTGTTGAAAAAGGTGTCAGTTGGGAGTGGGGGGGTCTGTCCTTACTCGGTTGGGGTCACGTGTCAGCCATTCCAGGTTAAAACGAGGCTTCCTTTCCTCCCATCCAGAAAGGTTTCATCTTTATTTCAAGGCAAAGGAAAGGGGGGTGGTCACCAGGGGGCCATTTATAAGTGAGCAGATCTAATCGTAAGGTACACAAATCGAACCAAGGGGGCGCTGCCTTCTGCAGAGGACCCTGGGCCGGTTTCTGTGCCTTTCCAGAAGAGGCCTCCTGCTCTTCCCCGTCAGCAGCCGTGTCTTGACATCGTTCCCTCTCGGAGTCTCTGGAAGGCCCTCCCTACGCTCCTCTCCGGGCGAGGAGGGCCGCCTGGGGGCTAAGTCAGTGCTGTCGTTCACCTTTTTGTATCGTTTGTTGCCTCTGGAGAAAACTCACCCCCTTTTTTTCCCTCCCCCTTTCCCAGTGCCCTTCTGCTTCAGGAGCTTTACACACCCAGAAGAGTCTGGAATGCCGGCAGCTCTGGTGCCCGCCTTGGCCTTGCGCGCGGGATGGGCGGGAGAGGCCAGCCGCCACGGGAAGAGAGAGATCCTGCCCAGTGCCATGTCTTTTCATGCATCCAGCCTACGCCGTTCTCCCAGCAGGAGCCTCAGGGGGAGCCCTTCGCCACAGGAGACCCTTCCTGCCTTTCCAGAGGGAGGGGCTCCCGGCCCAGCCACGATAGGCCTGGACTCGCCAGCCCATCATCCCTGCCTCACCTGTCCTTTGACTCGGCACTCTACGCCTCCATGGATGGGAAGAGGAGCAGCCATCCTCGGGGCTGCTTGAGTGGAGAAGAAATCCTGTCCTTTGGCCTCTTTGAGAGCAGCAGGTGGGCAGGGGGCGTGAGCAAGCTCTGGAGCGAGGAGACCCCCCCCCATGACAGTCCTGGCGAAGAGGCCCTGCTGGAAACGCAGGCCTGGCCTTTCCGGGGCCACGGAGAGCCCTTCCCCGCCAGCGTGAGCTGCCCTCAAGCAGGTGCTAAACGCCGTTGCTGAGAAACCAAAAAACGCCTTCTCTGGGTTCATCTCTGCGCTGCAGTGGAGAAACAGGAAACCCGGACCTGGCCTTAACCAGAGCCCTGATCAGTGTCGGATTTCCCCCCCCCCCCCCTCTCTTTCTTTCTTTTTCTAACCTGGAAGGGCATTTTATACAGATGAACTTACCTTGGTGGCGTTTTTTCTATCTTTCCCCCTTTCGTTTGGACGAGGAGGCTTTTTGTGGTAGCCTCAGGCCCGTTTTACACATGTCTCTTGTGCCTTTTCTCCCCCCTCACTCGGCCTGTCAGCAGCTGGGCTATTCCAAGTTCTCTCCAGAACAGGAGGGCAGCTTCGGGGTAGGGTGGGGGGTGGGGGTGCTTTATAAAGCTGGGCGGGGAGGAGGGAAAGGGGCACCAAGCTAGCCTTGTTCTTTGGAATTGGGGGCAGGTGAGGGGGGGCTGTAGATAGATTACCTGTAAAGTTAGCAGCAGATTTAACTAGAAGCTTTTGTTAAAACAAAAAAACAAAAAAATGGGGCGGGGTGGGGTGGGGTGGCGGGGAGAGAGAAAACCCCTGTCTATATTTTAACAGAAAACCCTTTGAAATGATTGGCTTAAAACGAAAAGGACATTTTCTTACAGCTTTATAAAGTTTTGATACCAGAGAGAACACTAAAGTACACAGTGCCAGGAATTGAGCTGAAGAGTGGATGATGGGAAAACGGGTGGGGTGGGGGGCAAGGGGTTTAGATAAGGCTTAGAGTCCCTTTCTCCGAGGAAGGGGGGAGTCCGAGCTCCCTGCAAACACAAGGCTGAGTATTTTGTCTCCCTGGGAGGAGTTTTGGGGGCTCTTAAGCCTTGAAGGGAGCAAGGTCACAGCTGCCCCTTTGGACACAGGGAGCCCTCGACCTCCTGGTGCAGAAGCCTCTGTGGGGGAGGCCGCTGCCTGCTGACTAACAGGTTGGTGGGCCGGAGGGGGCGGGGGAGAAAGCTGGGTCTGCTTGTTGTATGGCCTGGCTGGCAATACTCCAAATCACAGTTGCTTTGTCCTTTGCATCCAGCATGTTCTCAGGTGATCTGGCCTGCCCTGAAAAGGCGGGCGGGGGGGGGGATTGCACAAACAAAAGAGCATCAGAGATCATTTTTCCAGTATTAACTCCTCCTTGACGCAGGGAGATGGGGTGGGCCTGGGCACGCTGGGGGGGAGGCTTGCCAGCAGGGCTGAAGGGGAGAAGGTGGGGGAAGGTGGGGGATCCAGGATAAGATCCATCAGCAAGGCCGTTTCCCCACGCTCTTCTGGCCTCGATCCAGGCCAGCCTCCCGGAGTTCCTTCGCGAGGACCTTCCCCTGCCCTGCTTGGGAACGGGGGACTTTCAGAGGAGTTGGCCTAGTTGAAAGGAAAAGGGTGCCACCTGGGAGAGAGAGATTCCCCCGGCCTCCCAACTGCCAGGCAGCTGTTATGCCAGTTTGCTTTCTCCAAGCAAGGACTGGTTAATGATGGGGACGTCTGCTCCCTCCCCTCCTTCGCCTGGAGCACTGAAGGCGGATCCTGACTGGGATCCGAGAGAAGCTGGCATAGAAGAGATGCAGAGCAATGGAGATCCTCAACCCTCCAGGTTGTGATTGTCCCAAAGGTGCTTCCAACCCCCCCCCCCCAAAAAAAAAAACCCCACCTCACTTTGTTTTTTTCCTTGAAAACATTTCGCTTCTCATCCCGGAAACTTCTTCGGTTCTGAAGAAACTTCTTGGATGGCAAGCGAAATGTTTCCAAGGAGAAAACCAAGGAAGCCCAGTTGCCTTTGGGGGGGGGGGGGGAGGCACCTTTGGGACCAGAGAGAAAGATGTAAGTCGCAATCTGAATATCGGGCGGTGGGAGGGGGGGGGGGTTGTCGGTCTGTAAAGATTTGCAGGCCTCTAATTTCCCCCGTTAACAGCTGCTCTAATTGTCGTGGCTTTTAGTCATCTCTGCCCTGTGTAAAGGAGGAACCTCCCCTGCTGCACACCCTCCCCCCCCAGTGCTTTTGGGGTCCCCTGCTTTTCAAGGAGAGCCTCTTTCTCCTCTGAAGGGAAGATGAAGGCAATAACGTGGCTTCTGTGGCCTGAGCGATGGGATGCAGGACAAGATAGGCGAGGATATTGGGGGCTTGATGAGCTGTTTCCACCAGGATGTTGGCAGGGATCCAAGGGTGCCTTCCTGCAGGTAGACATCCATTCTGCTTGCATGAGATTGGCTTTGCCTTGGGGTCCCCAAAGCCTGGGGGGGGTGGGGGGTTGGAGGTTCTCATCTGGGCCTGGCTGAGGAAGAACCGTCGGCTGGCCTCTTTCCAGAGTAGAATGAGGGGTGTGTGTGCCTAGTGTGGGGTTGGAGCTCTTCTGCCTGTCCCTTGGGGGGGCCTAGAGAGGAGCTGCTGGACCTCCCCCCAGGGCTTGACTCCCCCCCCCCAAATAAAGGCTCTGTCCCCTCCTGCGACAGGATCTCTGTCCAGGCATTCTCTCTCTCCCCCACCCTTGCCCCAGCCTCCCTCCCCCCAATTTTTGTGGATTTGCTGGAGGGCAAAATGTGACAAATAAACCTTTATAATCCTCCGTCTCCCGTCTTGTGCTTCCCATTGAGAGTCTGCAAGAGAGGTTTGGCAGGGAACAGGTGGGTTGCTGATTTTTTTTACTACCGGTTCGGGCATGTGCAGAAGCATCCGGGTGGGTGGGAGCCTCCGGCCACTGCTACTACCGGTTTGGCCGATCCAGGCCGAACTGGCAGCAACCCACCTCTGGGCCTTTGGGAATCCCCCAGATGTTCTGGAGATCACAGAAGGGACCTCTGCCTCTCTCCCTTAGCTCAAGGCTCTGCGTCGTTTCACTTAGAAAGTCCTGGATTCAGTGACTTAACATTTCCAGTTCCAGAGAAACAATGGAAAGACCCCAACATTTCTCTTCTGGACAAACTGGTTTTCCTGCTGAATCGGAGACAGTGCCCCCTGCTGGTCGAGGGTTGCAGTGCAGGAAAGCTTAAATAGCCAAGAGACTGACCCCCTTGGACAGAAGGGTAGGAGCAAGCACTGCCCCTACAAGTTATCGGCCCTCATGACAGCAGGTCCATGTTGCTCCCCATTTCCTTGGTGGTTTGTGGGTTCCTGGGCATTGTTCCTGATAATGGAAGAGCTGCTCACCCTCATGCAGTGAGCTTTGTTGGGTTGGGGCCCACGTGAGCTGAACGTTGGGGGTTTGCAACCAGGGTTCACGGCTCAGGTGAGGTATAACCATTGTGGTGAAATGTGCCTGGTGGCCTTGCTTTCCTGCTTTGTTCTGGCAAAGCTCTTGGTGCATGCTGGGAGCTTTCAGCCACATTGGCCCTGGAGGAAATTCTTGGGGCAGGAGGCCCTTGGCTAAGAGAGATTTTCCTGTTTTCCGGGTTCCATATAAACTGGCTTATGCTGGTATGTGGGTACGTTTTATCGCTAGAAGCAGTGTGCTTCCAATTACTCCATTTTCAGGTCCCTAATTTTTCTAATTAAGGCTGCTACCTGAATGAACTTTCTCCGCCTGACTCACGAGTTAATAGATTGATTGATACCGTTTGAATGCCGGGCTGCTAAATATTTCTTAGAACAAGGCACACTTTTTCTTGGAATAAAGAGATCACCTGTCACGAGGCACCTCGCCCAACTAGAGTTTTCCCAATCAATTTCTGTGAACCTTTTGACCCCAGTCCATTTTAAAATCAGTATAAATTCACTTCCTGTTACATCATCACCGCTTGAAGCAAAAGAGCGGCTGCTCGGTTTTTTTAATAAGAAAAAGTGAATTATTAACACGCAAGACAGAAGGTAGCACTTTGTTCCTAAAAGAAGCAGCCTCTGGCACTCGCCTGCTGGGTGTTGTTGTTTTGCACGCTCTGCCGTTGAAGGCTGTTCCTGGAAAAAACCTCGGGGCTGAACCTGCAATCCGACACACTTCCACACGGGAAGGAATGTAGCCGTTGGGGCCAAGACCCCTGACTCACGTGAGGTTAGCCTGCTTTCCCCACCCTGGAGCCTCTGAACTCAGCTAGACGGCCAGCACACAGGCTGGGCCAGGAAGCCGCTAGAGGTGGAACACGGGGGCAGCTGTGCATTGAAAGGGTGCCGTCCGTCCCCCACCCCTCCTGCTTTATTTGGGCCGCCTGGGAGAGGAAGAAGTCGTCACAGCAGCTCCGGGTTTCCCAGCCTGTACAAAGAGCTTTATTGGGCACTTCCAACATCCCTCCCAGCCCCCCCCATCAAGAAACCGTGTCCCGCAGGAGAGGCGGTAGCTCCCTAATTCTCTCCTGAAGCTCTAGCAGTAGCTCCAGGATGTGGGAAGGCTCCGGGTTCGGCTCTCCAAGACGAAATGCAGCACGCAGCCTGCTAGCTGCTCCTTTTGAGGGCTGTGCAACAGAGGCCCCTGAAATGGATCCCAGCAGCCGCTGCCAGCAGACACCAGACACGGAGGACGGCCTGTTCCTTCCCAGCGAAGCGTTTGAAAGAGGAGAGTCCTGCCAAGACTAGCGAGTTGCGGGGGGGAGGGGCACAGCCCAGAGCTTCTGACCGCTTCAACCTCACTCGGACAAGAGGCTGTGGATCTTTGTCAGGAGCACATCGGAGCTGGAACCTGCAGGCAGGAGGAGACGGCTGTGAGGGGCTGGCCGGCTTCCGCTGGACTCCGTTGCGCCTTTTTTGGGGGGGGCAGAGCAGAGGTGGGACTGTACAGAGGAAGCCGCATTTAGGGGAAGCCATGTTCCTTCAAGGAACAACAAGCCTTGCTTGAAGATGCTCGCGGAGACGAGAATGGAGCAAACCTCCACAAAGTTCTGATTCCTCCCCCCCCCCCAAATGCCGGGGAGACCCTTGTTTATATCCTCTTCCTTGGTCACCTGTGCAGTTGCTGTGGGCCAAAGTGGCATTTTGTTTCTATATCACAGAGTGGAAATTACACAGTTATACCAAAATACCAGCAGCTTTACCTCTCGAGTCCTTTTTCCGAGACCGTCTTCTGTAAAGAAGTGGGGAGGGGGGGGGAGAAATCATGTCAGAATTACGTCAAGTGAACCTCTCTGTTCCCCAGCGCTCTCGGCACCTGGACGGGCAGCTGGGGAGCAACCAGGGTCCTTCTGAATGCTTGTGGCACATCTGGACCAGGTCGTGCGGTTCTCCACCACCCAAGTGCACAACAGCACTTCTCTCAAAGACGAAAAGACCCCACCCGAGAAACTCGAGTCCCACGGAAACCCAAGTTTTTCTCAACCGTGGCCACTTTTAAGGTGCGCAACTTTCAACTCTGGGAATTGAAACTCTGAACCTAGAACTTCAACTCCGGGGATTCTGGGAGTTGAAGTCCACACATCTTAAACTGCCCAGGGCGAGACGGTGCCCTCGGTCCCCGAGCAAGATTTCGGGAGGTGCTTCTCTTCCACCTTCTAGTCGAAAGGCTGGGACCCAGCACCAAGTGCAGACCTAACCCCTGAGCGCATTGGCAAGCCTCCATAAAGGGGATGGTAGCAGCCACGCCCCTTCCTTGAGAAGACACAACTCTACGGAGCTTGCAAGCTGGGGAAAGGCCTATTCTCTCATCTCTGCTCGCTTGGTACTCACTTCAGCAGCAAGAAAGCCGAGAGAACCAGCAGGAGGGAGACGCAGTCGGCCACAATCCAGATCATTTGATAGGTGGCACGAGGCTGGGAGGAAGACGGGTGGCAGATCAGGGTGGGCTGCTGGCTGGGCGACGCCCTTTCCTCCCAGGAATTCAGAGTGGGCTTCAGCAGATGCAGCAGTAGCCCTCCCCCCACTCACTCCCCAGTGGTCTTACCAGTAGCCAGAGGGGATGCTGCATCTTCTGAAGCACTTGGCAGGCATTGGTGGTGACCGAAGTTGTCCCAGCGCACCACAGGACGGAGAAGAGCCATGGAGCGTTGATCACAAACAGGTTGACCGAGACATTGTTACGGTGGTATTCCCTGCAGAAGGGGAGGGGAGGGGTTGCCAATAAAGCCAGGGGTGTCAGTACCGGTTCACCGACAAATGCGCGCACAACAAAAGCGCGCCAACAAAACCGCGATGTTGAAATTGTGCCCACAACAACGCACCGACAACAGCGCACCGACAAAAGCGCGCCTTCAACAAACAACGGGAAAACAATGTAATAACCCCAAACCTAACCCTGAACGTAACCCTAACCCTAACCCTTAACCCTAATCACGCTTTTGTGGGCGTGGTTTTGTGGGCGCGTTGTTGTGGGTGTGTTTATGACATCGCGGTTTTCTCGCTGCGGTTTTGTCGGTGCGCTTTTGTCATGCGCGCATTTGTCGGGTCACGGTCAGTACCAACCCATAATAGCAAACAATTTGCATGGAAGGGCTTCGGGAAGGCTGCAGCTACGAAATCCCAGCCTTTGGGAGTTTGTAGCCTCCCTGTGCAACAAGGAATCTGAAGGCGACACAGTCTCTTTCCAGTTGCTTTGCTCCTTTTGCTAACTGGTTGTTGAGGGTGGGGGGGTGGAGGGAAGTTACGTTGAGCCCCCTGCTCTGCTTGAGCCCCCCCATCCCATTGGTCAATCGGTGGTGATGGTGGTGGTGGGGCTTCGGACATCTTTACTTTCCATACCTGACGCATTTCCCAACTATCCGCCTTCATAAAAGCTGAGCTGGGATTGAAAGATACAGTTGTATAAAGCTCCCCCCCTCCTTAGATGTGCCCAGGATGTGCCCTGACCAGACCAAGAAAGAACTGCCCTTCCCAGCTCTAACCTGATTTCTCTGCTGCTCAGTTTTTGGTAAGCCAGGTTGACTCGTGGGAATTTTCCGGTCTTGTTGTCCAAACTTTCCAGGCCATAGATATGCTGGAACCTGGGTGCTGACTGCCTCACATCCATCCGAAACTTATTAGGCAGCCAGAGGATCTGGGTCGGGGAAGAGAGAGGATGTAGCCGGGCCTACTCACTGTTTGTAGGGCTGGGAGTATCTCCAGTTCTAGGACCACAATGGCTCCAGGAACTGGAAATAACGTATTTTTCAGAGTATAAGACGCACCTTTTTCCCCTTAAAAAAGAGGCTGCAAATCTGTGTGCGTCTTATACACTGAATATAGCATTTTTTTTGCCTCCTGAAACCCCGTCCCTTCACCAAAATGGCCGTGCATAGCTTTTAGGAGACTTTAAGAGTGCTCCTGGGGGTTGGGGAGGGCAAAAATGAGCAAAAACGGGCCGTTTTTGCTCATTTTTGCCCCTCCAGGAGCACTCTACAAGCCTCCTAAAGGCTATTCATGCCCTTTTTGGGGTGCGGGGGGAAAGGGCTTGTTTTTGTGTAAATGGGCCATTTTGGGGAGGTTTGCAGAGTGCAAAAACCTTTTTTTTGTAATTTGTCGCTTCAAAACCTTGGTGCGTCTTATACTCCGAAAAATACAGGTATACTACTAAGGCAGGAGGGCCTGGCTCCGATTATTTGGAACTGGGGCAGATCTGACTTGGGTCATGTTCCTTTCCAGGCTCACGGATTGGAGGGGAGAGGTAGCATAAGACTGTCCCCGAGTCACATTTTCAAGGGGACCCACATCGTCCCTTTCTCCGGCCTCGTAAGCTCTCCACGTTTGGGGGCATCTTAGAAGATGGCCTTGCCTTCTCTCGCCACAGGGAAAACTCACCAGCTCTTGGTCGATGCCCGATTTGAGGATGGTCTCCACTGTGATGTTGACCAGGCGCTTGTAGTGGGGGTCTTCCAGTGGCATCAGATCAAACATGATGGAGACCCGGTGCCTCTTGGCCTCGGCCAGCAGCTCCTTCAGAGACAGAACGCGCTGCCTCCTGGCCTCGGCCGCATCTTCCTCGGAGAGGCTCCAGGCTGTAGGGAAGGGGTGCTTCTGGCAGAGGGAAGGGAGGCGGTGAGCCCGGCGGCTGTATGGCAACCCAGGTCAAATCACTCCCTGGGATTGAAGGGGCTTCTGGGCTCTCCGTGCAAATCCAGCTTCTCAGAGTACATCGGAGGTTTTCCCATCATGGAAGAGGCTTAAATTGGCCCGTCCATTAGTCCCAACACCCCCGAGATGCGTGCGCATTTCTGGCAAAAAAGACCTGTGGGTTTGCCAGAGGGGAGGATCTATCTCCCCCTCCTCAATTGTTAGGTGTGAGTAGCAAGAGAAACGAGATTCCTATTTGCGGAAAAAGAGACTTCTGGAGGCCAAAGAGTTAAGAAGAGCGTGGAAGGTTTCTCCCAAGAGTAAGGACCTCAGCCACAAGCCCCTTCATCAGTGGTGGGTTTCAAAAATTGTTCGAACCTACTCTGTGGGTGTGGCCTCCTTTGTGGGAGTGGCTTGCCACCCATGTGACCGGATATGAAGATGCCGATGACACTTGTCAGAACCACCTTAAATTACCTCACACACAGCACTGGCATGCATAAGAATAGGATGTAAACTTGTTTTTTAAAAGGCATCTTTGCTTTGCGTTAAAACAACTTCAACACACGCAATGTTCTGATTGCACCACAAACGCAGTAGTCATCCTTACCTTTCACAGAGGCACTGAGTTTTATAAATAGGAGCATGATAGTGTAGAATAATCATATCCAAGGACCAGTGGTGGGTTTCAAAAAAACTTTGGAACCTCTTCTGTAGGTGTGGCCTGCTTTCCGGGTCCACTGGTGGAACCTCTTCTAACCGGTTCGGTAGATTTGACGAACCGGTTCTACCGAATAGGTGCGAACTGGTAGGAACCCACCTCTGCCCTTCATGAGTGGCTATGGGTGTAACAATGAGGACCCAGGCCCTGCTCCAGCTGCTTTCTCACCCAGATGTTCCCTAACAGGGATTCCCCACAGAATCCAAGGTGGTTCCCCCCCTCCTGCCCAAATCAACCAAATCCAGATGAAAGAGCCAGATGCTCAGCCCAACCAAAACCCAATCAGACCTTGTTTGGATCCCATCCTGCTCTCACCTGCAAAAACCAGCTGCCTGCATCCAGCTGCTGCAGCTGCGTCCAGTTGAAGGCGGTGGCCTTGGCGTGGCCTTGGGTGGGAAAGATCTCCTGGACGTTTGTGGTCCGTAAAAGAGTCTCATCGTGCATGAGGAAAGGGATCCCATCGGCACTGGAGTGAAAGAAGAAGGAAACGCCTGGATCCCGGATCTTTCTTTCCTGGGGGGTGGGTGGGTGGGATGAGGGAGCACCTGCATTCAGCCTGTCCCTTACCTCACCCGGACATCCGTTTCTAAGACACTGAGGCCACAACTGATGGCCTTCTGGAAGGACATCAGGGTGTTCTCTGGTGCCAGCTGGAGAGAGGAGAAATGATGGTGAAGCAGGGTTGTTGTTGGTGGTGGTTGGGAACCCCTCCTTGAGACCACCCTAGCCAGAGCCTGTGGAACCCACCACCCAGTTCTCCAGGAGGGAGTTCCACAGATCGTTTTGCAGATGGAGCCATCCGGACAGGTCGGGGAGGTTCTCGGGAAAAAGAGGTGGAGCTGGGACATCTTCCTAATGTCTTTCCGAGTTGGTAGGATCTTCTAGTCCACCCCGCCTCCCCGCCTGTACCATTTAATCCAAGAGGAAAAGCAGAAAAATCTCAGCAAGTCAGCATGGAAAAGCTGCTGCGGTTTTAAGGACACATCTGTCTTGAAAAACAGGCCCCGTTGTTTTCAGGAGGAAGATCTCCAAGCAGCTTCTCCAACCTGGTGCACTCCAGGTATGTTGGGTTTCAACTCCCCCACCCCCCAGTCCCTCCCAGTCTAGACATTGGGATCATAGAGAGTGAGTTCTGACACATCTGGGGAAGATAGATGAAGGCAGACCCCATTTCCCCCTAAACTACAGAAAAACTCATCCAGGAACTTGACCATTTTCCAGCTGGTGCTTCGCTGTTGTTCAGGCTCTGCATTGTACAATTCCCAGGGATCTGGAGAAGCCCCCCCCCCCAGATATCCCAGCTTCCTGAAGGGCTTCTGCAGGGTCTCCTTCCTGGGAGCCCGGCCGGCCTCCTTCCAGGGCCGGTGTGGAGCGGAGGGGCAGGGACTTACCATGGGAGCCCCCCGGTGCCCAAACAGAGCCGGTTTGGGAGGAAGCTGGCTCTGCTCCAGGAAGCAGGGTGAGTCGATGCCCAGGGGGGCCAGGTATAAAGCCAGCATCGCACCCAGATACAAGACCAGGAGAAGCCCCCGGAGTGCTGCAGCAAAACAAATGGAAGGGAGGGGGGGCTTGAAGTCGGCTCCTGGATCCCCTCATCAGCCGTCTGCCAACGATGAGAGTTGGCTGCTCTTCATCTCTCCATTAATCCTAGGAATCTTTTCTCCCTGCCCGGATCCCTAGTGTGGGAGGGTGTGCCTTGAGTTGAACTAAAGCAGGGGTGTCCAAACGTGGGAACTTTTAAGACTTCTGGACATAAACTCCCAGAATTCCCCAACTGGGCTTTCATAAAGGACCCTCCCCACTCAGTACCTGCATGGGAGATGCGGTAGAAGCAGGTTGCTACTGGCCAAGCAAGCATCGT